>NW_027526225.1:28245141-28300141 GCF_048455015.1 Haemaphysalis longicornis
AAGGGCAGGTGGTTTTAGTCGCTTCGGAGCGCTGCTCGAGCGACTGAGGATGGCGATTTCAATGTTTCCGCACTGCGCATAGTAACGCGCTTGGTACGCTGGATGTTTGCAAAAATTTTTTTTGTGTTCATTTGTCATAAAAAGCATGACTAAAAAAGTATTACGCCTTTCTACCTTGCTTTTTGCACTTCATTGCATCTCTAAAACTGGTTTGGGTTAGCGATTGGCGATGAGATGTTTGAGTGGCGCCCCCTGGCTCTGACGTCGGCTTAGGGACTCGCGCCGCTGTCGTCTGCTACACTCCGCTTGAAAGAGGCAGCAGTGCCAGTGCTAGAAATCGCCCGCTTTGATGCTTTAGTGCATTAGAAAGCATATTTCCAGTAATTCAGTTATTGTTCACGCTTCTGATACCTCTGAATAATTTCAAGCTGTATCCCGCACATGTTTGCAACGCACGAGGAGAGCGAAAAAAACTTTCTTCTCGATCGTGTTTAACCTGTCCTTTCTAACCTATTTGCGAGATTCAGTAGCCGCGTTTACACGAATGCGACAAGTGGCGCATCGCATCGCATCGCATCAATTTTCTAGCGCATCGCATCCATGTAAACGGGGCTAATGCGCTAGGAAAGCGCGTCGCATTAATGCGCCAGACCGGGCTGGATTGAGACGCGTAAGTCGACTTTCGAAGTGCATGTAAACGCGAGCGCATCGCATTAGAAATTATGTCGACAAGAAAAGTAAGCCCTGCAAACGCAGCTTTGCATTTAAAAACGTCTAAATCGAGTGTAAGACGCCAGAAAATGCGAGTCGTGAAAAAAGAACAGAACCAGCCGTGCCGGGAGCTTTGGAAGAGCCAGAAACGCCGCTTTACCTTCGATGTGCGACACCGCATGGCGCCACCATCGCACCAGGGGTAATGCGGTACATGTAAACGCTAGCGCATCGCATTACTCGTGATGCGCTAGGAAATCTGACGCGCTGCTATCGCATTCTGTCGCATTCATGTAAACGCGGCTAGTGCTCAGAGCTCCTCGATGAGTATCCAAATGCATAGGCTTCCCTAAAGTATTTTTGAGATGCTCCTATGAAGATTCAACGGTCTAATGCTACGCACAAACAGCGGTCCCTTACACGCGCATCGCACAGCGGGAAATAAAACGGTAACAATTGTTCTTGTTGACTTGCATCAGATGAATGTTTTTTTTTTTTTGTGCCCAACGCATGAATTTTTCTGCACCGTCACAAACGTCTTATTAGGAAATTTGGGTGTGTTTCGGAGGCTCACAGCGTTTGTGTGGATACGTTCTTCAGGCTGTAAGGCATACAGTATTTTCTTCATAAATTGGCTTTCGTTATGGCTGCCTGCAAGATGGTACATATCTGAAGCGAGCGTTGTTTATTCACTTGCAAATGCAAGGAAAATGCTTCTGCTACGCCACTGCGAAACGGCACAGACAACGCTGTACAGAGTACTCGAAGGTGGCTTTTGCGCCCCGAATTTCTATCGTGACCATCGTTATCATAACGAACTGACTCTCAGCCCGCACAGTAATGGCATGATTGCGGTGTTGAAGGCTTGATACACTCGCTAACGAACGCAATAAATATTATACCTGCATAGATTACACCAATCGAAACCAATGAGTATGTCCAAGAAGCTCTTTATTGTTTTCCAACCGTTCCAGGCCTAAAGAATAAATCCTGGCCTATATTTGGGATGGTGTTCTATGAATTGAATAAAATTACTCTTACTCTCTTGTCCTGGGCTGACGACACCGCCCAGTAACCGGCTCAATTTCACTGTTAAATGGAGTTTTCTCCTCCGCCTCCTCCTCGCGATCGTACTCCTCCGCTTGTGTACAGCTTTACTGTAACGCATTTCTGAATATTGTGAAGATATGGCTGTGGGAAATATACCGAAATATGCCTCCAGGTCTTAACAAACGTTTTGCTGTATTTTTCCGTACGCGTGACTCATTTTGCTCATTAAGGCTCCGTACTGGTTGGAAGCCTGGTATAAAATCAGCACGCGCCTATACACACAGTAGGTTATTTGAAACTCGACCTATATTAATTTTGCGGCCCTTCGTGCATGTTGGCATACTTTCACGATATTACAATGTAAAGTGATGTGATACAATACTTTCGAGCGTTCGGCAAGGTTGCAAAAACTGTTTTACCTTACATACTGTTACGGGTTACTTTGCTCGCTCTACGGGGGATAGCAAACTTAGCAGGGCGACCGGATCGGTAGCCGTGCCTGGCGGGGTTTTGCCTCGGCACAACTAACGACGACCCGTTCCCCAAGGAACGACAGAGACTGAGCTGCGATTCTCGAGTACGGGCATGAGCGCGGCGGGGCGGTTACGCGTGCGCGGAGACTGTCGACTGCGGTGGCTCTCGCTTGGATTGTCTGGCGGGGTTTTGCCTCGACGCTCCTGACTTGAGTCAACTAGCCGACGCCTCGGAAGGGTTTTGGGGCGTCTTTTATAGGGAGACCAGGGAGAGTTTCTCCGAAATGATTAGCCACGTCTCCTCTCTCCACCGGCAAGACCAACACCCTCTCCGCGCCCGCGTACCGCTACCGCCATCTCTCGGGGCCCCGTGCAATCACTTTTTTTATTTTTGTAACATCACATTCCCCCAAAAAAACATTGAGCGTCCTCGCTCAGTCTCTATCACTAGTAATACACGAACCCTTCTTGACGGGGTTTCACAAGCACTCTGCGTGGTCTAGTGTTCGTTGTTTCATCTGTTGATGCCGATGTTGTTTCTGACGTGAGTTCACCGCGAGCTGGAAAGTCTGGAAAGTCTATCGCGTCGAAGAACTCGTCGTCGTCGTAATCACCGGCACCATCACTTTCACAACCTTCACTGATATCCATGTTGTCCGGTGTTTGTTCTGTGGTGGTTGCTTTCGACGCTGATTCGGATTCCTCGGGTGAAATCTTGTTGGCTGATAGTGGGCATCCTTGGGGTGTGCTATCATAAGCTGTTTCCCTGGCGATAAATGGTTTCAGCCGCTCCACGTTGACCACCTCTCGCTTTCCCCGCCTGGACTCCACCTCCCAGTCATTCACAGAGGTTCGCCTCACTATTCGGAACGGGCCGTGATATGGGTGCACGAACTTGGTAGTTTTTCCTCGTTTGGATGTGGGCATCCGGATGTGGACCAGATCACCTGGTTCGAAGTCCTGGGTGCGCCTTGTCGCATCGTACCGCTCCTTGCTTTTTTCCTTGCTCTTGTACTCTCGTTCAGTAACGATACGTTTGGCTTCCTCCCAGTGCACTGCGATGTCTTCGTTGGACGTAGCCTGCAGCTCATGCTGCCCGAGCCCCAAAGTGGCATCGATAGGGAGAGTCGGCTCCTTCCCGTGAAGGAGGTAAAAGGGGGAGTACCCCGTGGTCTCGTGTACCGAAGAGTTGTAGGCGAAGATGACGTACTGAAGAAACTGGTCCCAATCACGATGATGTGCCGACACGCATTTGCTGATCATTATTGCTAGCGTCCGGTTGAACCTTTCGCACTGTCCATTGGTCTGCGGATGGTATGCCGTGGAACGGGCGTGGTTAGTATTGGTCAATTGGAACAATTCCTCCATCATCTCCGCTGTGAAGTGGCTTCCCCGGTCAGTTATGACCCGCTCCGGCGCACCATGTCTAAGGACTATCGATTCCATAAATGCTCTTGCGGCGCAGGCAGCCGTTGCCTCCGGTGTCGCCACTGCCTCTACCCACTTCGTATAGTAGTCCACCATCACAACAATGTACTTGTTACCGTCCTGTGATTCAGTCAACGGGCCCACGAAATCCATTCCGACTTGTTGGAAGGGGTATAGAGTTGGGGCCAGTGGTTGCAGCTCTCCTGCCGGCTTTGTGCTCGGAGTGTTCCGGGTCTGACAGTCGGGGCATGACTGCACGTAGTGAGTGATCTCAGCAAACATCTTAGGCCAGAAGTAGCGCTGCCGAATCTTTTTCAGCGTTCTCCTCACCCCGAGGTGGCCTGCGGTCACGTCATCATGGCATGAGGAGAGGACCTCGCGTCGTAGGGTTCTAGGCACCGCGAGTGCCAGCCGTTCATCCGCGCCTTTGGCTCTTCGGTACAGAGTGCCGCCGATGAGGGAGAAAGGTTTTGCAACCCTCTTCATCTTCTTCCCCGTGGTTTTACTTGCCCCTTGTAGGTGTAAGATGATCGGCCGCAGGAAAGGATCCTCTATTTGCAGTTTGGGAATGGTCTCTGCGGAGATCACGAATACAGGCAGTTCCTCCTCGTGGTCTGGTGCAGGGTCATAGGGCAATCGAGACAGCGCGTCCGCATTCATGTTCCTTGTCCCGGGTCGGTGCCTAAGTGTGAGGTTGAATTCCTGCAACAGCAAACTCCATCGGATCAGTCGGCCATTCTGGTTCTTAGCCGTCATGAGCCACGTGAGGCTTGCCTGGTCAGTGACAACAGTTACGGGTGCGCCGAATATGTAGGGGCGGAACTGTTTTGTTGCGTAGACCACCGCTAAGCACTCTTGCTCCGTTGTGCTGTAGTTCATCTCTGCTTGATTCAAGTGTCGGCTCGCGTACCCAACGACGAACTCCTCCATGCCATCCTTCTGCACCAGTACTGCGCCGATTCCATAGCCACACGCATCAGTATGGAGCTCGATGGGCAGGTCAGGGTCAAACAGTCGGAGGACAGGATCCGAGGTCAACCGCTGCTTCAATGTTTCAAACGACTCCTGGCACGCTTCATCCCAGATGAACTTGGCGTCCATCTTTGTCAGCTCGTTCAAGGGCCTTGCGATGCGTGCAAAGTCCCTAACAAACCTTCGGTAGTAACCACACAGGCCTAGGAAGCTCCGGACCTGTTTGCGGCTAGTTGGTGCCTTGGTGTCGTGAACGGCGCGCGTGTTGTCGGGATCAGGCCGAATCGTCTTCCCATCAATGATGTGGCCCAAGTACCGTATGCTATTGAAAGCGATGCAGCACTTGCTAGGTTGAAGTTTCAGTCCGGCGTTGTCTAGGGATTGAAAGATTTCCCGTAAGTCCCGCAGGTGTTCTTCGGATGTGCGAGAGAACACGACGATGTCGTCCAGGTAAGCCAAACAGGTCTTCCACAGCTGGTTGGCCAGTACCTTGTTTATGGTGCGCTGGAATGTTGCCGGGGCATTGCAAAGCCCAAAGGGAACCACGTTGAACTCGTAGAGCCCGGATCCAGTCGAAAATGCGGTCTTCTCTTTGTCCTGCTCTTTGATTGGTACTTGCCAGTAGCCGGAGGCCAAGTCCAGCGTGGTGAAGAATTGGGATCCCTGCAGTTTGTCCATGATGTCGTCGATACGTGGCAAGGGATGCACGTCCTTCTTGGTGATAGCGTTCAACTTGCGGAAGTCGACGCAGAACCGCCAGGATCCGTCACGCTTGCGTACTAGTACCACTGGTGATGACCATGCGCTGGTAGACGTTCGAACGACTCCCTTGGTTAGCATCTCCCTGATCTGCTCTTCGACAACCTTGCGTTCGTAAGGAGAGCTGCGGTACGGGTTCTGCTGTATTGGCCGGGCCGCTTCGGTGTTGATTTCATGTTGAGCGACGGTCGTTCGCCCGATGGGGCCAGATTTGGTGGAGAAGAGGTGTCCGTACTCGTTCACTAAACTCTGAAATTGCCTCTTCTCTTTGAGAGGCAACTGGTCTCCCAGTTTAACGTCCTGCGCCACATCCTCGGGGCCACTTGGTAAAGCCATGCTCAAGACTGTTTTCCCCATTGTAGTTGCTCTTCCAATTGTGGTGTTCTTTGGTATTAGCAATGATGTGCTCTCCGTGTTAGCAACTCGTATGTACCCCACCTGGTTTTTAACAACTGTCAAGGGGCGGGCTACACTGGGGCATGACGCTTCTCTAGGTTGGTCTAGCGGCTCGACTAGGTACGTGCCCGAGGCGGCTATCCGTACAGCGATGAGGGCCTCCGTTCTGGGAGGTAAGTTGAGTTCCTCCAGACATTGTACTTTTACCGTGTCCGGGGAGTCCGCTGAGCCCTCTTCCTGATGGTGCAACGGGAGTTGGTGTCCTTGTATTGTGATCGTCTTTTCTGGAAAGTCCAACACCATTTTCGTTGCCTTGCAGAAGGGTAGCCCGCACAACACCTGGTGCGGAAACCCGGGCAGCACTATGAAAACCGCACGCGCATTCACTTTCGGCCCGATCTGAACATTCAGGTCCACCTCCCCGCACGAGGTCACCACGTCACCATTCACAGCGCGCACCAGCACGTTAGACGGCCTCACGGTCCTGCCCAGTTTGGTGGCCAGGTTTTCCGAAATCACGTTCACCATTGCGCCGGTGTCTATTATGGCCTGCACAGTTTGTCCATCTATCACGGCTGGAAGGCTGATGAGCTGGGTTTGGTGGAAGGTGGCATAAACAGAGTCCCATTGTGGTCCGGCGGGTTGGGCTCCGAAACCCAGGCCTACTGGTTTCCCGGCTGGCCTGAATTAGGAGCCTGATATGTTGCAGGTTCCGGACACTGGCGCATTATGTGTCCCGTTCGACGGCACCGATAGCAGACAACTTGCCCCCCCGGGGTTCTCGGCCCTCGTGGTGAAAACGGTCGACGGTCTCGTTGGCCAAGTCGATCTACAGCAGCCGTCAACGCCCGTATGGTCTCCTGCATGGCTCCGAGAACTGCAGCCGTGCTCCTGTCGGGGCCCTCCTGACGGCTTGGTGCGTACATGATCTCGGGCGAGTTGCTCACCGCCCCGGTAGTGCTGGCTGATACTCCCAGGTCACGACCGAGCATCCCGTCCGGATTCCCCGCGTAGAAGCCCGGCAGCGGATGGGTTGGCATCGCCGAGAGAGCATGTCGTGCCATGGCCCCGATGTGCGTGAGGCGCTGTAGGTGTTGCAGGAACTCCTGGGTTGTGCGCGGGTTTGAGAGGGCCACCCGCTCCATCATTTCGGGCCGCAAGCCCCGCACCAGGTAGCGGAGTTTCTCCCCGTCTGGCATATTCGCGTTGACCCGGGCGCAGAGCTGCAGCATGCCGGAGACGTACTGCTGTGGTGTCTCTCCAGGCTGCTGACGCCTCTCCTGTAGCCTGATGTACGCCCACTCCTGCACGTGGTCACCCGCGAACGTGCTCTGGAGCGCCCTCCGCCAGTCATCCCAGGTCTCGGCTGTTTTCTCCCGGAGGGCGGTTACGTACCACCCCCGGGCGACGTCCTCGAGAGCGAACACCAAGTTGTCCGCTTTTTGTTCGTTGGTCCACGCCAAGGACCTCCCATAGCGCTCATACAGATGCAGCCAGTCGTCCAGGTCCTCGTCCGCTCTCCCCCGGAACACAGGTGGGGGAGCGAACGGACGTGGCATCGCGGTTGGTGCGGTTGCCATCGCGAGCGCTTCCCTGTCGTTCTGGATGGTTCTGTTTCGAAGAACTTTTTCAAACGCTATCATAACCCGTACTACTTTTTGTTAACTGTAATGTGCTTTTCGCACAACGCAAATAAATCTTCGAATCGCTCATGCACATTCCTTTTTTTTGTTTCGTCTTCGAAGCGTGTCTTATATGCGTAGCCTAATTTTTCTCTGGCGTCGTTTCTACGCTCTCTGCGTTTTTTGCTGTTTGTTTGCTTCCCGTTTTCCATCGTGAGCGCCTATACCCCGCACCTCCACCATATGTTACGGGTTACTTTGCTCGCTCTACGGGGGATAGCAAACTTAGCAGGGCGACCGGATCGGTAGCCGTGCCTGGCGGGGTTTTGCCTCGGCACAACTAACGACGACCCGTTCCCCAAGGAACGACAGAGACTGAGCTGCGATTCTCGAGTACGGGCATGAGCGCGGCGGGGCGGTTACGCGTGCGCGGAGACTGTCGACTGCGGTGGCTCTCGCTTGGATTGTCTGGCGGGGTTTTGCCTCGACGCTCCTGACTTGAGTCAACTAGCCGACGCCTCGGAAGGGTTTTGGGGCGTCTTTTATAGGGAGACCAGGGAGAGTTTCTCCGAAATGATTAGCCACGTCTCCTCTCTCCACCGGCAAGACCAACACCCTCTCCGCGCCCGCGTACCGCTACCGCCATCTCTCGGGGCCCCGTGCAATCACTTTTTTTATTTTTGTAACAATACGATTACCGGGAATCATAATGCCGTCTGCCAAAAGTGGCAGTCCCGAAGACCTGGGAATTTCTTTTGGTCTTGCATTCTCGCTGTTGTCGGTTATTAACAGCTGACTGTTTCTTTTGTTCGAAAGATTGCTGGATAGAGGAGCCGATGCCTAGCTCCGAGTTTTCGCGCTTCACGCAGGACCGGCTTCGCAATGATGGGGCGACGCCGGCAGGGTGTCTTCCGGAGAAGTATAAAAAACTGCACTTTAAATCACGCCCTGAGCTAGTGTATGCGATTTCAAGTCTTTTATTATGATAAAAACTTACGCGCAAACAAAATCTCGTGCGGACAAGCATCAAAAGTCACCGCGCGCAAAGAAACTACAGGGAGAGCGAGCCCGAGTGAAGCAGACGACAAATGCGAGAATCCCTAAGCCGACGTCACGGAGGCGCGCTTCGCAGCGCCGCCCGTGGTCGCGCTCACCGCCAATAGCGCACGCTTTTCCTTCTGCGCCTCGTTTCTCGGCTCCAACATGAACGCCGTGAAGAATTCGCTTTCTTGACGTCGTTTTTCCCACACTGGTCTCACCCAGTGTGAGCGGGAGCCTTCTTGCTTCTGCTTCAGCGTGTACACAAGCTTTGCCACGCAAAGCTTTCTTTGCCGCTGCACCGCAAACGTCGTCTGCGTGGATTTGCAAAATCTTCCCCCCGTTCTCTTTCAAAACCGGAGGTTGCGTGCTTACGTAGGGGCTCTCCTATTGGCTAGTCGCTGAGGGCACTTCCGGGAGGTGAGCGACTGTTTCTGGCGGCCCAGAACCGAGCGATTCGATGAGCGACTTGGTGCGCGGCGAAAAGTAGTTCGTCGCTAGTCGCGTCGCGCCCCAAGTCGCTCGCAAAATCGCTCCATGTGTTTGGGGCTTAATGCACCCGCTTAAAGGAGTACTGACACGAAATTTCAAAGCTGAGATCCGCTCTAGCAATCAAGTATAACGACAACACAAATAGGTGTCTGTGAATAAATGCATCTTTCTTTCTTTGTAGTTGTGTGTGTGTGTGTGATCTCTCTTTCGCGAACATTACCGAACCGCGCAAATTCAACTCGTGCATTCGCACTTTCACATTCTTCCCCTCGGGGAAATGCGGGGAATTTTTGCCTGCGGTGTTTCCTTCTTTCGCTCGGTTAAAACGATCGGGACGGCGGCGCCCTGAAGTCACAGTAGTGGGCACTTAAGGGCTGCGCATTAAAAAGTGACTGGCTACAGTCGCTCATTACTCTTTCGTTCCATCGAAAAATTGCTTAAAGCGACCCTAGTCACAAATGAGGATCAGGAGTAAAAATTTATTTCGGTTCAAATGTATTGCACAGCGTTTATTTTAAGGTGCCAGGATCACGCGCAAAAAACCAGCCGTTATGTGGCTTAATTTTACTTGATCTGGCTGCCCTTTACAGTCTGTACTCATCGCATGCAAGAAATTTTGGTTATATACACATAAAGGGGACACGACCACAGTAGTTCTATATGTTCATTCCTTAATTGAGAGGCCAAGATTACAGTTGCTGTATTTGTACCCGGGAGCTTGAGTTATTTCCTCTTGGTGGAGAACACATTATATGGGCACGTGTTTTGTCAGGAACGGGGTGAAATATAATTACTGTGATTTTAAATGACCACCCCCCTTTCCCCGTTGTTCCCGATACTAATAGGGTGTGCCGTTAGTTTGCCCACATTAATGGTGTATCTGTGCTAGCAGCAGATACAGTAATCCATCGCTCATTATAACGAAATCGCTTTACTCGAAATATCGCTTTATTCGAAATTTATTCTGGTCCCAACCCAAACACATGCATTTTAGGCCGCATTATTTGAAGCGCATGACGAGCTTGACCCGCTTAGAGCACTTAGAGCGAAGTGGCGAGCGGAGGCGTCGCCGAGCAGCGGCGACTCAGCGGCGAGTCAGGCTGTCAATATGGCGGATCAACGCAAGCTGGTGTTTCCCCGGCGATTGTATCGAGCCGCTCATGCTCGATTCAGCCCATCCGGTCCAAATGCGTTGTAGGGCCAATGAATTTTGCTCCTAGACACTGGTCCATGGCACTGCCATACCACTTTTATGTGCGGCAACCGCAGCGTCTTGCAATGCTTGGCTAAATCAAAGGAGATAGGTTGCTCGCGCGCAGCAAGAACTTGAAACAGCCAAAGCATTACTCCCTTTTTTGCCCCTGAATAATGTTTTGCTTCACTGAATACATTTGATTCCTTACAGCTGTGGCGCAATTAAAGCTCAAGTGCTTTAGCTTTCTCGAGTCGTCGCTTATATCGAAACACTGCTTATGACCCGCTTGGCAGTATGACCCGCTTGAGCAGCATGGTCATACAGTAGCCTTATCTCGGCCAACAGCTGTTCATGGGGTCCACGGCACAGGGATGACTGGAGCGATTGGAGCGCAGGCTTGGAGTCACTGAAGATCGCTCATCTTCATAATGGGGCTCTCTCAATGGTGTGAACGGCGCAACTGATGGTTGGTAGCCGTGGAAGTGGTGGGTTGGGCTATCTTGAATTCCGTGGTCATCGACAATCGTGGTATAACCACGGCGCTGGCAGAACCAGAGGTTGTTACCGAGCCATCGGTGTAAATATGGGTGCGGTCGCTGTATCGCTCGTGTAGATGGATGAGAGCTAGCTGCTGTAGAGCTAGCATCGAACAATCTTGCTTCTTCGTTAACCCTGGCACAGTAAGGCATGCTCGTGGCTGCAGTGCACACCAAAGTGGGAGCAGCAGCCTCGCTGCAGGCGTATAGTTGGATGGCAGGCTAGTAATGTGGGCAGCTACAACCTTTGCGAAGGATGCATGGGGGCGTTCCGATGGCATATTTGCAAGGTGGTGATCAGGCAGTCTGGTTGTGTCTCAAATGCGCCCAGAATATATATGCATATACACACATACATAATTATTATGAATAACACGCTTGTTGAATAATTTCAAAAACAAAAGTGATTACTATAGAACACTAAGAAAAGTACGGGGAAAGTATTATGGCTGTTTTTTGCATGGAGATAGCCGTTTTTTAAGACGATGGAAGGAACTGGAGAAAAGCTTGCACTTAGGGTGGAAACCAAATCCATGACATTCAGATTGCATGTCCAATTCCCACCTGGGTGGTCATGGATTCTCTGCCACTTTCTGGGGTATTCATGTTGTTCATGTGACGGTAGTATTAGTATAGTACTACTATATGTGAATGCATCACGCACACTCATGCACATGTGTCATTGCATAATTACACGTGTTCTTTTTCTTTAACAAACGTTGCATTTTCTAAAAGCATAACAGCAACCCCAGAAAGCAGCATGGCCCACAAACTTGGAGCGTTTAAGAAAGGTTGCAGAACAAAGTGTACTCAGTTTTTATTGTTCTTTTTCTTATAAGATTGTAACTCCACAGCACGTGGTCACCAAGCAAAGTCAACCGCGACAGAAGAACAACCAGTCTCCCCGACGCTCAGCGCTCGTTCGCAACAGAATCCTTCTCCATCCTTTGGCAGGGGGTCGAGTATGCTGACTACAACACGGCGATCGTGTGGAAGAAAAAATGTGTGTGGTCGAGACATCACCTATACAGCAGGGGCGTCATAGAACGGGGCATTTGGAAACACAGCATAAGCTATGGTAAGCACTACACCTCACACGTAAGCAGTTCACACCGACTGTTTTTTTGTTTTTTGTTTTACTTCTCGGGGTGAGCGGGCAATGGATGTGCAAAAATGTGGGACAAAACTCACGTGCCATTCACAGAGAGATAGAGAGCAAGTTGATATATGTCCCCGAAGCGTCTGCTTGTAGACAAACCGTTTCACTCTAGCCAGCAGACGGGTCGATTAACAATGTGGCCACCCAAAGACTAGAACACTGGCAACAGCCTAGTAGTGGCAGAGTGCGGTAGCGTATGCACATCGATCTCAACAATCTGCAGTTGTCTCTACGTGCACTGCTAGCAAAAGGCTCTGTACGTCGCCCCACCAGTCGCTATTTGCCTGGGCCACTTAGCCGACGAAACAAGCTACACAATGTCGGCGCAAGTTAAGCCTAAAGAGACGGCATATCAGCCGTTCCAAGCTCTCGGAAAGGGGACAAAACGAGGGTGCAGTGTCGCCGTGGTTGTGTACACGAGCCGTTTCGCAACACCCGCTGCCTCGCACGTCTTTACAAAAATAGCAACTGCGCGATTTTTTCAGTTCCAAGAGGAGGGCTATGTTAACGGCGCCACTTTCCAACACTTCTTTGTACTGCTACGTATAGCTATACGCGTTATTTTTTTTTCACAACCCGAGCTGCTAGATAAATCTTCGAGCACATTCTTGGCCCTTAGTGCAGCAAGTGTCGTACCGTTCAACACTGTTCTTCTAGAAAAGTACCACTTTCGCCATCCGAGAGTCGTAAAATAGATTTCCACACCAACGGGCCTGATTAAACGTACAGTATCGCGCAACAAAGGGGGAGCGTTGTTTAATGGCTTAATCGACTGCTCTCGATTTAAAAATAACAGCTATTTTAACTTACGATGACCTGTTGTGATAACACTGTTCAACGTTGATTATAATGTGTAACGCTCTCCTCGCACCGCGCACAAGGTTAGCGAACACGACGAGCCGAACATGCATGAAAGATATCGGTACGTCTGTGCTTTGCAAGAGTCAATGTGCCTTGCTGAAAGGCGGGAGGGTGGAAACTGATTTCCAACGTTTGAAAGGTCTTCGCTGACGGCTGAAGAATGCTGTTGACGCCGGTGCAAATGCTTGGCTAATGTCTCGTTAAAAGCTGGAAAAAGAAAGGTCGCCCAAGCTCTGCACAAAATGTAGGTACGGTAGTTTGGGTTCGAAAAATGTAGCTGTAAATTTAAAAAAATATTACTCTGCAAATTTTACGCAAGTAAACTAAATATTTTTTCATAAAAAGTAACATTTTGTGGTGATAATAACTGTGTTACTTATGCATAAAGTAGCATACAAAGAACACATCTCAAGCATTAAAGAAAATGCTGACACAGACAAACGCCACAGCTTGTACAGACCAAAAAAAAGCACAAGCGTATGAGAAATTTTGTGGTATTGCCTGCCACCACCCAGTCGAGGTTATTTTTAGTGTTATGGCCTCCACGGGTTCGAGACTCAAATAAAGTGAAATAATAATAATAAATGAAACCACAGAGTGAAAGGCAGTCTTTCCACGGCTCAATTACATTTTGTGAAGGCGTATGTGTCATCCTGTACTTGGTAATTCGCATCGGGAACAACAATACTAAATTGCTCTTATAGGTGATACTGAGCAACCAATGTGCGATTAAATTAAAGTACGAGAAACTCCCATAAAAACAGTTTCACTTCCTGAACAGAGTCGGGAGAACAAATTCCTCCGTGAGAATGTGCTGAGACAACAGAGGGCAGCACTAGGAACTGCTCAACTCTAACATTTTGTCAGGAGCTTGTCCACACATTAATACATAAACTTTAAAAACATGGATAAACACAATGAGGCATGAAAAATTTCCAACGTGAAGACAAAGGACAAGCAAGTAAAAACAATTTTTTCGCTCGCCTATTTACTCTAGACATAGTCACTTCCTTGCGGCCGAACAGTTCGCCAACGTGAAAGCCAAACATTTCTCCATGATATGTACGCTGTGACGCGCCGAGTTTTTTACAAACTTTCAGCCTTTCTGGGGGTGTAAGAGAGAGGCTTCAAACAGAGCTCGTCGCTACCTAAATAACCCGCACTGTGTCAGTGCGCTTCTGTTATGTCTACATTCAGTGTGCGGTGGAATTTGTCAAAAAATAGTGAGAGAGACAATAAAGCATTCGTGCAACATGCTGTACAGGCTATTTACACCTGGCAAGGCTGACACAGCCGCTGAGACTCACTTACAGTCGACAATTTTGCTCAATTGAGTAAACCAGTACTTACGCAAACGGACTAGATGGATCACCACATCTCTTCCTGCCTAACTGCCTCAAGGGGGGATTTTCAAAACCCCACTTAAAGTGGCCACGAAGACGAAACACAAGTTAAAAAGACTGATTGTGATTTAAAAGACTCATTAAAAAGACTGCTTTGTACTGATAACAATGACAGCCACTTCATTATTAACTTCAAACTGGTCTCTGGAACATGTAAGGAAGCGCGAGACGTGATTGGCTCAGCAGTCTACGCCAGCCTTGCGTTAATTTGTTACGCGGTAGAACAGCTCTCACAACAAGGACAACTCCCAAAAGACGCTCTGCGACAACCGAGTTCCCGTAGCACTCGTCAAACATAATTTACACACGCTCGGAGAGAAATATCTCTCTCGCTCAACAGCAATCTATACAGGATATATGGCACGACAGTGAGAAAAAGTCGACCCCGTCAGTTGGTCGCAACAGCACACTACAATCTCGAGTTTTGGAAGCGGTGCGTCGCACGTCATGTCGTTCCAAAACCTGATTCTACGAGTTTACGGGAAAAGAAAGATGGTTCTAAAATCGGAGAGCTTGTTAAAATCACTCGTCCACAGTCAGTGCATCAAAAAATAAGGTCTCAGCTTGTACGCTACACATTTCGTGGTCAGCTGCGGCACAAAACTTCGAAGGTGAGCAGACTCCCACGTACGATATACGCTCAACATATGTTACCTGGCCATTACAACACAAGTTGTAGCAACCAACTAAGCTTGCAGAAACCACCATCAGAGCATTGTGTTTTAACTTGACGTTACAGTAGCCCTTACGCTGAATGGAAAAGGCATGACTGCCACCCTACACCACTCCTTGATGACTCACCCCCGCTTGTAGATACACCTAGAAAATTTGTAGTAATTTTTCTCAAACATTTTAACGCGGAAAATTAACATGATGTACGTATCAAGTATGGTCCCACTCTACAACCAATATTAGCTGAGACAAACGCATTTAAACCACAACGCTTACATTTTTGTCTCATCTAGTCGGAAGGAACAGCCAGGAGAAAATACAACGCAGGGCAAATCACGTGGCCCTCGGAGCTCTCGCCAAAGCAACGCTTCCAACGACTCGACAACGAGAACGACCATGGCAGGAAAGTGTGATGGCACGGTCAGTGCGACCTACGCAAATTGCACCAGTGCAATCGACAGTTACCTATGTCAAGCCAAAGCCTACAGTGATGCCGTAATGGCAACAATCTCCTCAATGTGTGTGTTTAGTGGGAGCTTTTCAATCAGCAACGCGCTGTTGTATGCCGCGCTTTCCAAGATGTTTGCAAATCTGCACGAAAAGTGCGGAAAAACTCGAAAAAGCACTGCACTGCACCGCACCTTTCTGTCATGGCTGTGACGAAGGGATATTGGCGTCACAACATGGTCACGACGGGTACCACCCAAACGTGTAAGGGTAACTGGGCTCAGGCGGAGGCAATGTTTCACTCTAATTTCTGTGAAAGGCATTGATGTGGGCAGTCGGCAAAACCTCAACGAAGCTGCTAAGATCATTTTTCCCAACACCTACCAGATTATACGAGAATATTTGTTAACTAGACAAGCGGAGTTGCAAATAACGAAGTAGAATTACCCTGCCACTTCAATAAAATAGGATTAACCTTTTTTGGATTCTGTGGTCAATAACCAAGAGTTCCCTTTCGTAATCGGAGAGGATGTAGCAATAACGTTCACCCCTTATGAAACATTTGCAGACTGCGCAAAGCCTTGGTTGATAGGATGGTACAAGGAATGGCTTTCAAGGAACCACACCAGTGTTCCGAATGTGGTGCTCCCATATGGCAGCAGGGAAACCCGAGACAATTGCAGGGTAAACAAGACGGATAGTGCATTGTTCTACAGCACTTAAATGTGCATTCTGGCAATACATTCATCAACAATGTACACCGGGAATGTTATGGGGAAGCATTCCATTATTTGCCCAACCAGTACGTCCCCTTTCTGGCACAGAGGTTCTTTTCTCTTTTGTGTGTGTGCACCTACGAAAATGAACAAAAAAAAAATAAAAGCAGATTTCAGACCATTCTACAGTACACAATGAAGGCAAGTGATCATATCTTACCAGCAGTTCCTTGTTTAGGCTTAGCAAGCTACGAGACTTTACAGTTGCTATGAAGAATGGTGCTTAATGTTGGTCTTCATTGAAACTGTCAATGCACACTTTGCTTAAATGCTACTTAAGGAAAGCGTTATTTCTATCGGTGTACTTCTTTAATTAAGCTTGTAGCAGTGTCAATTTATATTTCACGAATGTGCGAGGGTGAATTGAAGTGTCCTGCTGTGAGAGTCACTTGTATACAGGAGGTGCATAGCGGCCTTGTAACCAGTGTCAGAACAGCTGCGTCCCAATATAGGCGGCAGTTGTAATTCACACGACTCATTTACAGAAAAATGTTTTCAGATCTGCAGTAAGGGTTTACAGATCTGTGGTTTACACTGGTTTCCTCAATGCCCACTGATTTCTAGCAAAAACCCTCAATTTCAAAAAAATATCGGCTACAGTTAAAGCTTGTTGTATGAAACGGCCTGTAACGAAATAATAGATGTAGCGAAAAAATTGCAATTTCTCTTTCAAAGTTCCCATAAAGACCTGCATCTTCAGCACCTCGCTGTAATCAAATAAAATTTGCTTTTACGGGCTATAAATAGAATGTTTGTTTTGAAATTAAAATTAAGAGCTAATTTCATGACAGTGTGCAGTGCTTACGCAAGATGGTGTGCGATGCGGCGACTGTATTTAGCAGCGTGAAATTCCCGCCCCACGTCCTCTAGCAATGCCCAGTACACTGGTCGGCACAACACGCTACCTCTTAGGCATCTCTCTTCACTGTTTTGCCTTCCCAGCATGCACCAGCAACGCACGTGGCATGCATGTGCCAGAAACTGATAACTACGTCGGTCGTCGCATTGCAACAAACGCAAGGGACCTGCACCTGTTTTTTCTGGTTGGTGCAGTTTTGCTTTTGGAGAGCTCGTTTCATTTTTCATTGCTAAAGCATGTGAGCCTGATGGGAGGCGAAAGTGAAAGGCTGTTATTACGCTACAGGTGGCTGTGACGAAAGCCATAGCCACCTGCAGCTTAGTAATGCCATAGCCAGTGCCAAAGCCATAGCCAAGGATGACCAAGGTGACAAAAGATTGACAGTTCACCGAATGTGCTGGCTATGAACCTGGGTAGTGAAACGAGTGCGGCCAATGTTCTTGCAACGCGGTTTGCAGGGAAACACAAGAGAGGTCCTAGTTTTTGCCTTTGTAGTGGTACAAAGGGCTGGCTGAGACCCAGTTATCATGCCTTACTTTGGCATGCACTAGGACAACTAAAGTGGCGTAAACTTATGCTTGCCTTATGCTTGAGAAAGCAATCACTTGTATATAACAGCAAACAATCGCTGACTCATTCGCAGCAACATTTACCTGAAAGACGAGTTGCATGTGAGCGCAACAAGTTATACGTGCACGCAATTTAGATCATGAATTTGGTGACTGTCTTTGGGTCCGCCACTGACTAGTACAGCACCCCTCGCACATAATATTTGTGGCAGGGTGAAGAGAAAATAACGGCTATAAGAAACACATTTCAATGCTTTGTTGTAACTTATAACAAGGTTTAACTGCAGCACAAGTGCCACAACTGAACGCAATGTACCGATACAAGCTCCCCTCTCGTTTCAATCTGCCTGCTGAATTAACTGAGCCCCCGCCGTTGCCTCACTTCCTTCGCCGTCAGAGTATGGACTTGATCTTGCCAGCACTAAAATGGAGGCGGGCCTGAAGGACGGGAAAGGCAGACCAGAGAATGGGAGTCACTTGGGGGTGGGAAAACACGCCCTCCGAGAGGGGTCGAACAGTGCCAAGTTCACGCCTCTGGCAGCACACCAGAGAGAGAGAGGCCAAAGAAGAGCAACTGAGGTGGCGGCGTCAACTGCGTCCATGTCGGTTCGCCCATGGCAGGGGAGAGTGGTGGAAACACGGTCCGTCTTGTTGGGGGGGGGAGGAGGGCGTTGCTCACACTTCTTGGAGGTACTTGAGGGGACAGGGGAGGGCCTTGTCACCGAGTCCCGTACGCACCAACACCTTGCCGTCCATTTCGTCAGCCACTTGGATCACGATCTGCGCGCAGGTGCATACCGATTAGGTACTTCCCATCCCCTGGTCGCAAGAACACAAGCAATTTCACTGGGGGGCTCGAGCACACCCAGCCAATTGGACCGTGAGAGCCAGTGAGTTGCACCAGTGGGATAATCGGAGTCGATTGAAGTCTGCCTGTTGGGCATCACTCACTCATTCACTCACTGTCAGATTTTACAAGGTCCCAAAACTAGGGCTGTGTGAATATTCAAAAATTTCGAATATCGAAGAAGCAAATAATGCGAAATTAGATTTGGCCTCAAATCAAATACAGTAAAACTTCATCACAACAGACATTTGGTTTTAATGAAAACCGTTTGGTTGGTTTTTCAATGTCCACCATGTTAGCAAGATCGCATACCAGAGACCTTGGTTACAAGAAACATGTTTCAGGTCCCTTGAGTGCCTCTTGTAATGAGGTTTTACTGTAGTACTGTTAAAAACTGTGGTTGATTCCTCTGTCATAGGAATCAGTAAAACACGAAAGTGAAACGTGCAGAAAAATCTGCGGCTGAGCATGATTTGCGGATCGGCGGCTGTCTTGTGCCTGTGCTTGGAAAGCGACATCCTGCTGGCGGGTTGTTTCCCAAAGATGTACTGGCCGTCGTTTCCGTGATGGATATGACGTCAGTGAAATTGGTGCATCCCGGCATAAAACACTTTCGTGTTAAAGTATAAAACCTGAAAACGAACAACCCTAAGCACTGTAACGTACCCGTTAGTACTAAAGGTTGCTTCCCCGCAAGAAGACCCTGTGTGCAGGGCTGCACCCTTTACACGCCACTTGCTTCATTGTACAGGCATCACTTCCGTGACAGCTGTGACGTCAGCGAAATCTTAGTGTATCCGAGAATAAAACTCTTTCGTGCTAAAAAATTTCGAACAAATTTTTGGAGCATTTCAAAGTTTGAAGATAAGCACCGGTGTTTTCTGCTCGCAGCAACGGGCTTTCCTGCGTGGCTCTGGTGATGTGCAGCCAAGCGACAAGAGGACGGTGCTTTTGGAGAGTGCCTCTCATAATTCACCCTGTATTCTCTCAGAAGCCAAAAATCGCTATTCGCACACCCTTATTCTAAGCCCCTTTCAAACATACTAAATACGCCTCCGCACTTAAGAGGTGACAAGCTCAAGGAGACAGAAAGCGCTACAGGTGCAAGCGCGCACTAACTTGCACGATCATTGCACTGGCCACAGGCAGTGCTGCAGTTGTTCTTCCTGGGCGCTTTCACAATGTGTGAGCAGGCACAATGACAGGCTCCCAACCTTTTTTACAGAGAAGCTGCTTGGCAAATCGCAATTTTTCGTGTCCACATTTAAAAATACCAAGAAATTGCTGGGCGTGCACATGTAAACGCGGGCCTCGCAGCGACCGCCCGTCAGTTAAAAAAACCAAGAAAATGCCTAGCGCTCATGTGAGCGTGCTTTGTGATGACCGCCCAGTACGCATGTTTGTCAAGTCAAGCATACCCACTTACGGAGATTGGCCAAGACTGCGGCGACCGCCTGGCAGTTAACAAAACCCCCCAAAAATGCTGAGCGCTTGTGTGCGCGTGCCTCATGACGACCGCCCAGCATCCCCTGTGCATTTTTGTCAAGCCAGGTATGCCCACGTAGAGAGAGTGGCCAAGATTGGCAAAAAATAACCCTCCAGTGTTCGCTGTAATCGTGTGAACACTTGCTCGGAACGAGAAAAACACGTCGTAGCGTGCGCCCCTCCAAGGTGATGTCCAGCGATTATCATTTCCAAAAAACTGAAAGAAGCTCACACTTATAACAATGATGGAGTAAAAGCGATTGTTGTGGCAGCGAAGAATTAAGCAAATCGGCCGCAATCATGAACTTAACCCTTCGTGATGGTCGTAAAGGTTGCGTGCAACTTCGCTACATTCAAGTCTAGCGTGTCAGTGTGAGCTTCCTTCATTTTTTTTTCTCACTCTCTCTTTCACAAAGCCTTTTAGGTGGAAAAATTAAATTTGCTACAAATACTTCTAAACACGCTTAGGCTCACCATGCTCTCACAGGACCTCCCCAAACCATGCCAAACGTTAAGAGATTGTCGGACGATTGATGAAGATTTGCCTTAATTAAGTGTGCAAGCATGCCTAATGGCACTCCTTGACAAGAACTCTGCCCAAATGGATCCTGCTTGTGTGGGCACTGGACTTGGCATGAGTCCATTCTTCAGGGTCTCCCGCGGTGTTGTTTCGCAGTAAAAGGAGCCATGAAGGCAGAATTTTAGCGCAAACAATTTGCCTAGGTAACGAGGCATCGAGCAAAGCAGTGGCAACTCAGCAGCCAGTTTCTCGCTGGGTCCCAAAGACGTCATGTGGTCGATACATTCCATTCTCTTGCCCGGCATTGCCTGTGCACGACAGATTCCCTCTACTGCTTCACTTGCAACACTCCTCCTATTCTTCTATGCATGTGCTAAAAACTCTCCACTGACCTGCCCTAAAGGGTAGAGAGTCATGGGCTTTGGAACGAATGCCCCGGCCTTGAGCCACAGCAATGCCAATAATTTTTCCAAGACCTGTGATTCTTTTGACTGTAAAATATCCTCTCAGCTCAATTATGCGCATTCTTCTCGTAAATAAGAGTAGTGTGGCATCTTTTAGGTTGGTTCAGAGGGAGGCCCTTACATATCCACATGTCTAATTAACCTTTTGCATCGTGCCAGAAGTGCCAAGGCAGTACCTATCTTAGAACGAAATATTGCCACGGAGACATTCGTGCGTAACCAAACGCACCACGAAGAAGCAGGACTAAGTGTTTTCAGTGGCACTGTGCAGTTAACGCACCGTTTAAGCGATTTCCACTGTTGCGTCACTGCAGACATCCTGCAGAGCAAATTTTGGAAGTTTTTTTTATGTCCTTACTAAAGCACACTACGCTGGGTTGGCTGGTATGAAATGAACATACTGAACGCAGTTGCAAAGAGGGGACAGCGAAAGAGACAGCACACGGGCGCAGACTAACAACTGGCTTTCAGTTACTGCTGCAGGCAACAACAAATAGAGAAACACTACATCTGACATTCCACTCAACATCGTAAAATCAAGGCTATTATTGATTATTATCAATATTGAAATGAGGTAGACACGATTAGAATTGGCTGTATTTACACTGTTTACAAAAGGGGAAAATCGGAGACACAGCAGATGACGGTTTTAGCTCCTGCCCGGCGCCACCCTGATCGCCGTCTTTCTCGCCCTCCATGATTGGCCTCATGCCGTGCAGGGGGATTTCTCCTCTTCGATAAGGAAGACTGCACCGTAACGATATTATTATCTATATTATCATCGGTATGATAAGTTTTATGACGTTGGAGGAGGAGGAGGAGGAAAAACTTTATTAAAACGCAACATTAAGCGTCGAGAATGTCCCGGGCCAGGTTCACCAATGCCAACTGGTCTTTGAGCTGGTCCGAGGCTAGCTAACTCCGCCACGTCGAAGGAGGAGGGTGGGGAAAATGTGGGGACTGAATTGCAGTGGGGAAGGAGAATATGCAGTGTTCTAAATTAGGGTATGGTTCGGGACGATTTGGACATGCTGGTGAGTGTCGGAGACGGTAGAGAAAGGAACGAGCTTTGAGTGGAACGTCACGTGTACGATTGCCTGCTGCAACAAATAAGAAGCACCATCGTTAGTCGAGTCTCGTGCATTGTCTTTCTTGCCGCCCCATCTTCGCCCTGTCTTCCGTTGTGTTCATTTTACGATAAACCGTATTTTCCGGTGTACAAGTCGCGGTTTTTTTTTTCTGAAATTTTCGCTGGTGTGTCTCATCTACTGGTGCGACTTATGTACGGAATAAATCTGGTACATGGCGGCTGCGCGTGGTCCGCGCTCGAAAAGGTGCCTGTCTGCTGCGTGATGTCAGCGCACATTAAGAGACACAGCTCTATGGTCTAAGTCAGGGGTTCTCAGGCATTTTGGTCCCAGGGAACCCTGCTAAGCTCCGTTAAGTGCCAAGGAACCCCCCCCACCTTTTCCGCCATTTTTCATTCCGTTCACGCTACATTCACGTACAATAAATTCAAAAGGAAGCAAGCTTGCTTGCTATTGAATATAATGCACCTGAGTGTCGACTTTACGCGAATGCGTACGCTAGCGGCACCTATCTCCAAACAGGAGAAATGCGCATGGCGGTAATACAAGGCCGAGATTCAAGTGCAATAATTTAACCACGCCGCCCGTTTTCGGAGTCTGGCTGACTACAAGCTGCTGGTGGGATGTATTGCGCAGCTTGTGCCGTTGTGTTATGCACTGAGATGTGCTTACTGACACTTGGGCATGAGTAATGGAGGTTCCTTAGATCGATCGCACCTCGGGTTCATCATCTAAGTTTCTTGGCGAATGCAGAACGAGGGAAAATTTATCAGTGGCTCGCGGAACCCTGAGGAGGGGCCTGCGGAACCCTTAGGTTCCGCGGAACCCACTTTGAGAAACCATGGTCTAAGTGAATTAATTATTTGTTAGCGAGTTGGAGGAAGAAGGCTTCAATGGTTTTGCCTAAACGCCTAAGTACATGCCATCTGTGTGTATCAATAAACCATTTTTTAAGAAGTTAATTCCGTCTAGTCTTTGGACGGTAGACGCACGTGTCTAGCACTGCTTACAAGGGGATGCGTTGAGAGGTGGCGGCCGCCGCAACCATATACTTTCATTGCACTTTCAAACGAACTGATCCTCTATGAGTTTACCTGATTGACAAGTGTGTTTTGTACACCGGTGTGTCTTATACACCGGTGTGTCTTATATACGTTTTTTTTTTCTGAAAAACTGTTGTTTTGAGGGGGTGCTGCGACTTACGCAAAAGTGCGGGTTATAGACCGGAAAATATGGTACTATTGCTCATCCTCTTTCGGTCAGAGAAGAAGCGGAATACAGTAGTGATGAGGGGTATTGACCTGGTCGCGCAGCAGCTTGACGGGCTCCTGTCCGTCCATGACCTGTATGGAGTGCAGCACCTGCAGCGCCCGCTCGCCAGAGTGGAGCTTGGCCACGTACTTGGACGGGAAGAAGCCCACGCGACCCAGGCACTTGCCCTGCAGGGCACCACACCAAAAGGCCACACTGGTTACACTGGCATCGGGGGGCAGGTGATGATGACGACACAGCTAGGGCGCTTTTTCAGTATGCACCGGTTGTGGCCGAGCTCTGCTTGGGAGTCTGGGCCACGCAGACACCCGCGCTACGTTGAAGCCAGGGGGGCCAGTGCACTTTGGCACCTAGCTGGGCACAAAAACTGGACAGGGATAGACATTTGCTCATCAACGCAGCCTAATGAAGTAAAACTTGCCTTTAAGAGGGCGCGCTGGTATTAAACCACAAAAGTTTGTTTTTACAGTTATGATAAGCAAAATTGGGGGACGTGTGCAGTTTTTTGTCCTGGTTGTCGATACGAAATTTTTGTAAAACGGTTATATTCAAATTTATTTGGATTTTGATGTTCGATTTTTTGACAGCCTTTGTAAAAGAACTGCTGGAGGGATGCAGTTGAACAAGGCACCAGTGAACTGTGCAGAAATCAAGGGGTGCAATAAGGCTAACATTGTCATTCCATCTGGTCTGTAGCAGAAGTTACAATCGTTTGAAGTTTGAGCTTGGAAGGAAAAAGCTGTTTTTCTGGTCGCGATCTTCCAAGCCCTAACTTCAAATGCTCGTAACTTCTGCTACAGACCAGATAGAATGACAATGTTAGCCTTATTGCACCCCTTGATTTCTGCACAGTTCACTGGTGCCTTGCTCAACTGCATCCCTCCAGCAGTTCTTTTACAAAAGGCTGTCAAAAAAATCGAATATCAAAATCCAAATAAATTTGATTTTACACAAAAACAAACTTTATATCTACAATCAGAATGAAAAACTGCATACGGCCCCCAACTTTTATCATCACAACTATAAAAATAAAGCTTTTGATCAACGACCAATGTGCCCCAGCCTTAAGATCGGGAAACTCTAAATTATGTGCCGTTTATTTGTGTTTTTGCAGTTTCTCCTTTTATGACTTACGGCAGCGGCTGCAAGCACTCGCAAGTACTGCTTCAACTTCCTGATGGCAGACCAGTGAACTGTGCTTGCGCCATGCTTGCCGACCATGGACTGGCTTTCGATATGTGGCATCTATGGGGAGTTTCACAACAGGTGCATACTGAGTCCCACCAATAACAGCGCTCCTGCGACTGGACGGCTGTACACGCAGGCAGCCACCCATGGCAAACAATTCTCGTCGCAAGCGTGGGCCAAGAAAAGCACTGAGGCGCTCACCTGCCACCAATCTGGGTCTGTGGTATCAATCACAGTCACCGTATCACCAGCCCTGAAAGGAGCAGCACGCGTGAAGAAGGCAACCTTTGAAAAGTGATCGTGCACATGTCGCGAAGCAGTACGTTCAGCGATTCTCTTTGAATGCCACAAAACTTCGAAGCGCAACAAGCTGCGTTCACGCTTCGAGTAAAGTCAATCCAATCCACATTGCGTTCCCCTCAAGTATTCGTGCCTTCGAGGGGCCACAAAGAAGAATGCAAGTTTGGTTCATTAAATCCACTGCTTTGCCCCGATCACACTGGCACCGATTTCGTCGCACACCTCAGACAACTAAGCTAGGTATTCAGGAAAACACAGGAGGGAGTGGCACCTCCCCAGCAACTTTCAAGCGATTTCTCTATGACGTCACGAAATCTTGTCTGTGCCATTAGAGGCTGCTGACATGAAACGCCAGCAAACGTGACATGGCGATTCGTAGTGGTTTTTCTAGTTATTTTTCATCGTATACCACTTTAACACGGTAAAAAATATGACATCACTGCTGTCCATAACACGCCACTGCAGTGCGAAATTTGACAGTTTTTTCAATATTTCTCGCATTCTTTGGGTTAAAAAACAAGTTTCGCAACAACTCAGTGAGCTACCAAAGGTTAGTTCCTTCAAATTGAACAAAGCTGCTTTTTGTTTTAATGGCCCCTTAATATTCAGAGGAAGAGATTTAAGTACCTAGGACTTATAACCACTATGGTGTAGGGATGTAGGGATCAATGATAGGCCTCATCTGAAGCATTGACAGGCATCGTCAAAAGCTAAGCAGTTGGGGGTTACAGGCATGAGGAACCAAACATGAATAGAGTGCGAAATGAGGTTACCTCGTCTTTTTACAATGTAGAGGTAAACATTGCAAAATTTTGGCTTAGCTGAACTAAGGGTATTCCACACTAGCGACAGATAGTTAGCGGCAGATAGATAGATAGATAGATAGATAGATAGATAGATAGATAGATAGATAGATAGATAGCGACAGATAGATAGGCTAGATGTAACCATGCTGCAAAAATTGGTGTAGGATGCAGGCACTCTACCATTACATCGAATTCCATGCATGTGTTTCAGCTGCATTAACAGAAATGCACATGTGTACATGGTTGTACATGGACACATACGCAGACATTGTGGGTAGATATAATTTGTCATTTCTACATTCTGACCTTGAATGTGTGTATAGCTTATATTCACTGGCGAGGCACGCATGCAGGCAACCATGTGAGTGCACCGTCCCTGGTTACGCCGGGCTCCGCAGGATGGCGGTACCTGTCCGTGCTAAGGTAGTATTAACGCTGTGGTGCTAAGCACATGATATGGGTTGGACGTTGCAAGCTCCACCCCACCGAACGCAAAAGAATGCCTCGACCCCAATGTGAGTGCGATTAATAACAACTCCGTTGACACCACCATTGAGAATCGGGTTGAAATGTAGCAGACGACGCATGCCGTTTTTTTTTTTCTTTTTCGGCGTGCGGGTGCAGTGGCACAAGCCGCACAATGACTGTGGTGCTTCAACCATTTCCGTGGCCGTTTCCGGTGTTGCCAAGTGAGGAAATTGACAGCTAAACTTTTCACTGAATACCACCTATATATTAGCATGCCAGCAGTGCCTTCGTCAATGTGTGCTAGCCCAGCTGTTTGCACTGTGCTTTCAGTCAGTGTAGAATGCACCCTCAAGCGTTTCTTTTGTGTTTGAATAAAGAAGCATGAGGGCTTCTCAATTTACAGTCACACGGAGGGACCTTCTACTGAGCACGAATTGTGCAGACAGCCAGAACGAGACGTGCGGGGAAATCGCCAGAACAGCCAGGGAGATCGGGCCCACTCACTTGAGGTCGAGCTCATCCTGATGTCGACTCCGGAAGTTGTACAGCACCACGTAGATGTTGGTCGGCAGCAGGCGGTGGGGTTTCTGCACAGGGCGCCACAATGGGCTTTGGCCAAACGGAACAGCAAGGACTAAACACGAGCTGGAAAAATTCAGGCTCTCAGGATTGCTCACGGAGGTCGAGGCATAGGCATCGACTGAATCGAGTGGTTGTCTGTCTTATACCTTCTTTTAAAGGGGGACACTGGTCTTAAAAGCAATTTCTTTTAATTTTCAAGTAAACTTTGTGAAACTTGTCAGCCGTGCTGCTTTCTTCCCACTGATTTTAAATATGCCATTATTTTTTTAGTTGGTCAATTAGTTCCCAAGATAATTAGAGATAATTAGCAATTTTTGGTCAAACAGACAAAACAGTGCTGGTCATAAACTGTAATCTTTATATTTTCCAATACTATGAACCCTGGTGAATGCAATAATCGAAGCAGTTTTTTGATGCATCGCTTGGAACTAATTTTACAGCTCATTAAACTTTGGTGGCCCCAGTGGCAAGGAACCATTCTGAACACCCATTTCAAACACCAAAGTGTAATGAGCTGTAAAAAACGTTCCAAGCGATGCATCAAAAGACCGATTCTCTTATTGCATTCACCAGGGTTCATAGTATTGGAAAATACAAAGATTACAGTGCTATGACCAGCACTGTTTTGCCTATTGTTCCTCCAAAAATGACTAATAGTAATTATCTCTGATTATCTTGGGAACTAATTGACCAACTGAAAAAAAAAAGTGATGGCATATTTGAAATCAGTGGGGAAAAAAACAGCAAGCCTGACAAGTTTCACAAAGTCTACTTGAAAACTAAAAGTTGTTTTCAGACCCTTAAACCGCAAACTTGCTCTCGATTCCGACCCCCATCTTGCAGCAATAAGCATCAAACACTGCATTCACACGCGCTCACTCTAACCCTCTCTCTCATTTAGCAGCGCACTGCAAACAGTGCAGGAATGACACATGCGTCTTTTTTTCTTTTTCATTCACACAACCGTGTTGTTAGGCACAAAGACATGCTATTGAAAGGAATAGTGGAAGTGCTTGACATGGGCAAAAACCATGGCGGGTGTCAAGTGATCACACTCCACGATGGTGAGACAGTTCCTCTCGACTTGGGACAAGTAGACGGAGAGTGCCTCATGTGGTGCATTTATCCGAGCGTGACAGACGTCGTTTGCACGCCTCTCGTTTTCATTATTTTTGTACACAACACATTCACCGTGTACAGGTGCTAAGGATATTGCCCTTTTGTTTAAACCATCACACGTCTCGTCAATAAAAAAATCAGTCATTAGAACAGCGTGCTTTATTTGGGGTGCCTGTGCCAATTAGTCTCTTTTCTTGGCGAACTAAGAAAGGACAATTCAAACTCCAATTAGCAGAGTTCGTTGGTGTGTATAGGTGTCCTCCGTAATTTTGCGTTACATGGGCTGTTTGCCTTTTGCTGCCATACATGCCTTTGGCGGCAAAGCAAGGGTGACTGGGAAATGCCATGTTTCTGCGTGTATAGCCCACCCCTGCCTGAAACTCACATCCTCTCGTGTTGAGGCCACGGAGATAAAAAGCATGCCCTTATTTCCTGCACAACTGACCGTGTAAAGCAACCTCTCAGTTTTCATTAAAAAAAAAAGAACTGCAGTGTAACCCACTTATACCACTATTAAAGTGCCACAAAAAAAGCCATTGTTATAACCAGTAATTGTTACTATAATAGGGCTGATCAGAAAAACTAAACGCTTGGGGGTTTTCACCCACTATTTACAAAACTGAAATGTACGTACGGCACAGCCACGTGTGTGCCAACTGACTCGACAGGGCCCCTAGGAAAGTCTACTGTCTTTCACGTAGGAGGAAGTATCCTCATCAAATTCTTGGCAGTTTTTCTTCATAACGATTGGCAGAATGCATATTACTAAAATGGCATTGTTTTCTGCCTTTTTTAACATCGGTAATCAACAGTAGCCTAGAAGATCCCCTTTACATAGCTTTATTTTAATCTAGACAGTGTTGAAGAGGCACACCCTGCCTCGCTTATTTCCTGGGCCAGCTGACAGCAGGAAAAGAGGGACAGTCAGAAGTTTCCCCCTTCAGGGACAGCATGGCTACATAAAAGGCACCAACCTTTTCCGAGTGTTAGAAGGATAGAAAATGTCGCAACTTATTTCATGCTTAAAAAGTCATGCTTGTCACACACCATGCATGCAAGATCTCTCACAGATCTCCAAATAGTATACCTTACGTAGGCTCACACTGTCACGCTCAACTGTTATAACCAATAATGAGGAAAACGACCATTGTTATAGGCGGTTTACTTTACCATATACTAGCATATACCAAAGTTGACAATGCCATAACTGTTCATTGTTATATGCAATATATCGTTATAACCGGTATTGTTATAAGTGGGTTGGACTGTATGTAGTATGCAATTACAGCACATTTACTCACGATAACAAATGCACCATTACACGGTCGCCAAACTTCTTAATTGTGTTAGAGAGCGCATCACCTTTCTCCCATAACCATACAGCAAGCCACCCCAGTTGAAAAAAATAATTGGAGGCCTGACTGTACCTGCCCAAAACACAATTGGGCCAAATGGAACCATTTGCAGTTTCAAATGGTTCAAATTGAACAGATTGTGTTTTCGGCAGGTTTAAATGGACCTCCAATTGTTTTTTTCAACCAATTGTTTTCTCAACTTTACTGGCTGTCCACAATTGTGGACAGCCAATAAAGTTTCAAAAGTTACACCCTGTCTCAAAGGTGTTCCCCACCATTTGATTGTCACTGACGCTTTCATGTGCACCAGCACAAGCAAGCTGGTGAGCAAACATGAGCAAACATATTACATGCAAACATATGGTACAACCATGAGCTGCACACCTCAGGAGTATAAACTTCAGAGTCATCTCTCTGGGCTTTGCAGAACATGGAAGCAAACCCTGCAGTGTTCTAGACCGAGCCTTGAGGAGCCTGGGTGGTGGTGTACTCACAGCAGTGTGGTTAGAAGGATGAGGAGCGAGAGAGGGAGGTGTTGCACAGTGGTACACACCACTCTATTTACTCGGCTAGACAAGAGCCATTTACCGTACTTTCCGGTGTACAAATCACATTTTTTTTTTCTGAAATTTTTATATGGTGCTCCTGATACACCGGTTCAACTTATGTATGGAATAAAGGTGCCCGTGTGTGTGTGATGTCAACGCACAATGAGAGACACAGCTCTATGGTCTAAATGAATGAATTATTTGTTAGGGAGTTGGAGGAAAAAGGCTTCAATGGTTTTGCCTAAATGTTGTCTGTAAGCACATGCCATCTGTGTGTATCAAAAAACCATTTTTGCAAAGTTGGCTCTGTCTATATAGTCTTTGGATGGTAGATGCACGTGTCTAGCGCTGCTTACTGGGGAATGCGATCAGAGGCGGCGGCGGCTGCTGGAACCATGTACTTTCGCCGCACTTTCTAACGAACTGATCCTCCATGAGTTTACTTGATTAACAAGTGCGTTTTCTACACCGGTGCGTCTTATACACCGGTGTGACTTATACACATTTTTTTTCCCTGGAAAACTGCCGTTTTGAGGGAGGTGTGACTTGTACAAAAGTGTGACTTACCGACCAGAAAAGACGGTAGGCCAGACATTGCCAGCCTGTTGTACTCAAAATCTGCCTCGGAGAAGTGTAGAAACAACAGCACACAGGCTAAGCAGGACAAGAGCACAAAGAGATACGAGCTTGCACTGCGTCTTGTTTTTGCTTTTTTGTCCTCTCTAGTTTGTGCACTGTTGTTTTTATGATGAACAGCATCCAACTCGCCACGCTTCCTAGCCTTCTGCAGGAGAAGTGGCCAAACTCAGCAACCGAGAGCGAGAGCAGCGACTCACGGGGGACGGGCACGGGGAAGTAGAGGCGCTGCTCAGCGACTTCTCGTTGTCGTCGGGCAGATCGACCGAACTCATTCGCACCGACTTGGCGCTCAGGAGCTGCCGCCGATTGTGCACCGGGCTCTGGGGGGCTGAGGGGAACACGAACCCACGCAACAGGTCATCGTCATCACCACCACCATCATCATCATAATCATCATAAGCAGCAGCATATCGTTGTCACCACACAGCCAACCCGCACACTTTCGTGGGTGATGTGCTTTCTCCCTCATTGACCTTTGATCTGCACTGCTCGTGGGGCAGGGAGCAACAGTGGCGTCCCTGCTCAGCTTGCATATCATCATCATCATCATCAACAACAACAGCAGCATATTTGGGTCCAGTGCAAGACGAGGGCCTCCCCCATCGACCTCTACACGCTGCGTCCTGCGTTGCCCGGGTCCACTCTTTGCTTCAAATTCCCTCCTTTCTTCCGTCAATCGAGCTACATTGGCCTTCCCCTTCTTCCGAAATGATTATCTGATGTGAAAACAGGCTGGGGCCAGTGCACCAACATGTGCCCGCACATTCAAGCCAGCAAGCAGCCAGGAGGCACTTCTAGCCGATATGCACAGCTCAACTATAGACATTTAGTGCTACAGCGGTGCTTGGTTAGTGAGCGAAAGCAACTTCAGAAAGTCTTCTTCAAAAGGTCGCGCTACCATTCCTCCAACAAAGCAAAACTGTGCAAAACCTAGCTAGCAAACTGCAGGAGGAAAGAAAACTGCCACACAACTAGGAAAAGGCGAGGTAAACATGCGTGCGTAGAGCACAAAAAAAAAAAAAGAGGAAAAGCACGCGGTGAAGCGGCATGATTATAAGCACTCCAAAATATTTTTTTTGCGTTTTTTCTCTGGCGTTGCACAAAGGTTGCATGAGGTCTATTTTGTCTCACACCAAGATCAGCACTTAGATATTCTGCCACAAAAAAAAATTGCACTCTTGTCGATTGTGGGCAGCTACAGTGCTAGCATGACAAGAATGCGTCTGCATGGACTGGTGAGACGTCTCTATCAGAGCAAAAACAAAACACACACCACTCAAGCGTTTCATCTTTGCGCCGACAGAGGGCGCCACCTGTCTGTAGCAGACACGAATGAAAGTTGCCCCCCCAACTTGGAAGCAATGATCCCAGCAGGCACTGATGTACATGCATCCCCGTTTGCTGAACAATAATGCCACTAGCGCCGCAAAGCTCAAATCAAGACAGGTGCTTGAAACCAGAAATAAAATGACTGAGGCCAGACATAAGCGAGGAAAAAGTGGTGCGCCAATACAGGACTGGAGCCCTTAAAGACCAGCAGCTGAAAAAGCCAGCCTACAGAGTGGAACGCCCATAGGTGCAGGTTATTAAGAAAGCAATGAGGGAAAAACGTGCACGCACCAAAAGAAACGCAAACGCAGGGGGGGCAAAGGAGGAGAAGAAAAGGAACAGCGGAGGGAATAAGACGAGGCCCTGAGGCAGCCCCAAACACCTGTGAGTTGGCGTCGACGGTGGACATGCTCGTTCGACTCAGGGCTGTCCAGGGAGAGGCTCTTCATACGGAGAGACAGCTTCTTGCGCTGGGGGCTGTGAGGTGCTGTGTTGCCACCGCCGGGTTCCGGTTACGACGACAAAGAAGCGGGGGGGAAGAAAAGGGAGAAAGGTTTCCCCTGCTCAGCTCTACTGGCCACAAGCAGATGGGAGAGATGGTCTGGAGTCGGCAGCGCACACTATGCGAGCCGCAAGCTATACGAGCAAGCAGCAGTGTAGGAGGCAGCACAAAGACCTTCGCAAACGCCCAGAGATTGGCCTGAGAGGCGTTTCAGTCAGCCTTAAAACTACACATGATCGGCAATAATTAGCGGAAATCATTTTTGTAAAGATTTGCTCCACTTCATCTCAGCAGCTGACTGTGTATAGGGTACTTATGTAGCGGACAAAGTGGCTTTTCAATTACAAAAGGAGGAAAATTTGGTCAGGGATGGCAAGAGCTGAAACGATGACCAGTTAAGTATGTACCCACACGATAACCGCCCCAAACATGAAACTTTTTGTTGCCTCTGTGCCTCGAAAGTATGGGACACTGAATGGAGGGAGACGTAGCGAGAGTCTTTAGTGCTGCCTCCACTGTAATCCAAGCGCCACTACTAGCCACTAAACAGCAGCAGCTACTTGCTTGCAGCACACATACACCACACAGATAATCAACACTTGTACCCTGTGGAACAAGCACTAAACAAGCAGGTACTGCTGACAAGTCTCCTGCAGAAGTCTGGCACCAAAAAGGAATCCTAATAAACGACCTTTCATTGACTGACTGCACAAGCCATCTCGCATGAGTTGTTTCTCAGTTCTCGATCATTTCATGATGTGTGATATGTACAATATCGTCTCATAGTCGCAAAGGTACTGGTAAACTCATGAGCGCAGCGCGGCATTTTCAGCGGTATTTAAGAGAAGCTGCTTCTTTGCAACATGCCCGTGGAGACAAATGTGAATTTCATGACTTCATGTTGGGGCGCTGTGTCATGTGTGGGGAATTTTGCGTGAACTGATGCTCGCAGTGGTGCGAATAAAACGCAGTTGCCGCAATGCCACAGCCAGGCTCGGATAAAAAGCCTCCCCTGCACCTTCCCCACTTTTGAAGCAATTCATCGCTTGATGCGGTGCTTGTCTTAGTTGCTGCTGGGTCAGTTGTTTCATTGACTTCAATTCTGCGCCTGAAATATTTCTTCCAGGGCCCTCAACAATGCTACTTGTACTTTACGAGGTCCTGTAGGATGCAGGATCAATTTTGTGGCATGCACTTCAAAGGCTGGTCTCCCTACTGATAACAACTGCAGTCGAACTTGACTGGTCAAATTGACTTTCCGCTTAACTTTGACTGAATTTCTTAGTGGATCCCCGCTACAAAGTTGAACTAGTGAAAGTTTGATGTACTTTGACTTCATGAGTTGATACGTGCTGCTAGCACCATAGGAATTATGTTTCAATTAACCCAGCAGCCAGAAGTAGTATTTGCACCCCTAGAGGTGATAAAATGAGACCAAAAAAACCTGGCTGTGTATTTGTAATTGTGGCTCCTCGGCTAAAACGACACGAAGATAGATTTCACATGCACCGATGATCCTCGTGTGCAGTAACTCAACTAAATCTGAGTGCAGACAAAGGTTCCCCCTTCTGAAGAAAACAGGCACGAATGCTTGATGTTTTTGCTGACAGGGACATTGCGAAAATTATGACTGCAAGACAGAAAACCGACCATAACTATACCTCAGGTTATCGTTTATTCATCTTATTACCCTAAGGGGGCACATGGGTCTTCGATGAAAAACTTCATTTTTGAAGTTATGATGATGAGAATTGGGGGACATTTGTAGTTTTTCATTCTGATTGAAGATACAAAATTTGTTTTTGTGTAAAACGGCTACATTCAAATTTATTAGGATTTGTATTTTTGATTTTATGACAGCTTTTGTTAGAAAACTGCTGGAGTGATGCAGCTGAAAAAGGTACCACTGAACTGTGCACAAATCAAGGAGTGCAGTAAGACTAACGTTATCATCCTATCTGGTCTGTAGCAGAAGTTATGATGGTTTCAAGTCTGGGCCTGGAATGCAAAACTAGTTTTTCTGATTGAAGAATAGAGCACGACTTGGACAACGACATAAAGCGCTTGTTGTCTTATCATTCTTCTTGCTGTCATTGTCCAAGTCGCGCTCTATTTTTCAATAATAATGCACCAACTTGCTCAACAGCCGTATTTAATGGTTTTTCTGGCTCCCACAATCCAGGTCCAAACTTCAAACGGTCGAAACTTCTGCTACAGACCAGAAAAAATGATAATGTTAGCCTTATTGCACTCCTTGATTTGTGCACAGCTCACTGGTACCTTGTTCAGCTGCATCCCTCCAGCAGTTCTTTTACAGAAGCCGTCAAAAAATCAAATGTAAAAATCCAATTATATTTGAAAAATATAGTCGTTTTACAGAAAAGCAAATTTTATATCTATAATAAGAACGAAGTCTATGGTTGGACGGAAGCCTGTCTGGCCGGGTTGGGTCGGGTTTTATTTTTACTTTTTTTTATTTATTTCACGAAATACGTTTTTTGGTCAGTGTTTTTATTCCTTGTTGTGTATAGTCAGAATGAAAAACTACGTATGTCCCCCAATTTTCATCATCATAACTGCAGAAATAGACTTTTTTGGTTTAAGACCAGCGAGCCCCCTTAATCGGGCTCGATAAACATTCACAGGTATGGTAAACAACCATAGGAAGAAATCGAGAGTTTAAATCGCATTCACTGAGTGCACTCACTGAAGGCCAACAAATAAAGAAGTTAGTGCTTTTGTTTTGGGACACAATGCTGTACGCATGCTGTTGGGGAAAGGTTGTCGGTTTATCAGTGCCTGAAAATGGCAAAAAGCGGTGCCTCTTCGAAGTTCCCGCTTTACGAGAAGCAGTTATATGTATGGCCCTCTTCACACATCAAAGCCTTGCTGACAATAACTGAACTTAGAGGCAGTTTAGGTACAGCGTCAGTGAATGGGCACGAATCTGACATGGACGATGAATGTGGGACAGGACAGGACAGCAGGCAGAAGTGACGAGACAGACGACACGGTCACACACCACACTACCTGATACTATCTGTCTCCAACGGGCTTTTGCAAAGAGTCCGCGTGAAAGGGAAAAAACAGGCAGCGAGAGAGGGTCAATTACGAGGGGAAATCCACAATTCAGGACTTAGGTTAGCGCAAGAGCGCTTAGAACGCTTTGTAGGACTCAGTCGATAGATGCACAGGACGTTTTTTCTTTTTCGACGTTGCAAAAAGAAAAGGACATCTTAGGCTAAGCAAAGGTGAAAAAGCCCTAGACGATTAGGCTAAGAAAAGGTTTTATGGGGTTTAAATTTAAAAAGTTTAGGCACTGATACTAATCCGCACATACGAAAATTACTAGAAAAGCTGAAAGAAACAGCACGCAAATGCTTCATCTGCACTGAACAAGAGCAGGAGTTACAAGCTTTACTTTGCTTGAATCTAGGCGCGACTTTGGCACTGGCCTTCACATGGTCAGAATTGATGCTTAGAACACTTTAAATCACCGCATTCAATATATACCTTGTCACCCGGTGAGCTTGAAAAAACAGCACCAGAATTTCACACTTCTCTGCAAATCACACAGGGACATTTTCACACACGCAAAAGACACTCGCAGACAAAACAAAAACAAATGCCGTCATGCAACAAGACACGCCATGCAGTGTGCGGCTGACAACAACAGCAACCAGGCATGTGCAATGCAACGCAGGGGGAGGTTTCCCACAGGAAAGACGAAGGGTGCAGAAAAAGAGGTGACAAGAAACAGAGAAGCCTCTCTTGTCTTTTTCGCCCTCCCCCCTTCCCCTTCCACTAAACTGGCTGGCATGGGTTGGGTCGTGTCTGCAGTTGACCACACTCCCGTCCGCTTGCAAACGAGTGCACTGCGCCGCCGTTTCTGACGCCGCTACGCAAACTATAAACAGACACAGCAGTAAGCCCCACAACCTTGCAGAGACGCGTCTGCCTCTAGAAGCACTCGGTAGCCACACAGGATGCAAGCACTATGGCTCTGATGGGGCGACAAAAAGGAACACCGCGAGTTGTGCGAGAAGAGTGGCGCATCGTTCATTAAGAGTTGCAAAATAAGGCCTTAATCATTGGTATGTTGGGCACTACGTGGGAAACTGAAACCTGGTTCAGAAATTCGGTGGTTCGTATGAATAATCTTTAATTACCCCTCAGAACCAAACTATCATTTTCAAGAACGCCTTTAGATTTTTACACCATGTTTTGTGGTTCGTGCTAGCTTTGAAAAACTTATATTCACTCGCATGCGCATGAAAAAAATAAAAATAACAGGACGGCTGTGTCAGTTCTGGATTTCAGATGTGCGCGACTAACAAGACTGTTCAGCCAAGTTGCTACACTGACATATCCTGCACCCAGAGTTTATCAATATACTACACCAGTTGTGAAACTCCGCATCAGAACACGGGCGTTGCATGCACCCCTCCTTCGTTGAAGTTAAGGGGCAGGTGTACTGGGGACAAAAACTTAAACTTTGCTAAACATATGCTTAGCAGCACAACTTAATAGAATAAAACTTGCTTTTTGAAATAGAAAACACTGAGACGGGTACCATTTACTTATGTTTCAATGACTTTTTTCACCAATTTACGGTAGCAGCCGCAAGCACTTGAATACTACCTCAACTTTGTGACCACAGGCTAGTCAACTTGCCGGCTAGTCAACTTGCAGGCTAGAGGGCAGGCTAGTCAACTTGCCCATGCTGGCCCTTGTTTGCCTCTAGTGCAGGAGTGCCTACCGCGGCCCAGTTTTAAATGCATGGGGCCTCTGGGGAGTTTTGCAAGTGGTGTATATTGTGTAAATCTGTTCTCTGTACAGACCTATAGGCTCGTCAGGTGCGCCCTGGTGTTAATTAACCACGACGCAAGCCACTCTTCTCACACGGCCCCGGAAGGAAACCAATTAAAATGGGGGGCGGGGAGAACCAAGAGTACAGGGGGCTCAAGGCGGCCACGACTACGACCCATCCGCTACTACCGGCCAACTACAACAGCGACGTAGGCGAGATTGACAAGGCTCCTTCTATTGGGTGTTCTTACAAGGGACGTGGAGGAGGAGGAGGAGGAGAAGAAGTGAGGCTGAAGATCGCGGAAGATGCTGCGGACATTAACCTACGCCCTCCACACTCGACGCCTTGCTGGGGCTGCGCTTTTTAGGGATAGGGCCCCCCTTCTTGCAACGTGGGGCGCCTCAACCATCGGAGAGGAAGGTGTCAGAGAGGAGAGAGAGAGAGAGAGAGACACAACAAGGGGTGTAAGACCACAGGCCGGGACATCACGATGCACGTACAGGTAGTACACGCACACTGCGACACGTTGCCGCCGAAACTCTTGCGGCCTCGTTTCCCTGCGAAGCAGCCAACCTGTATCGTAGCTACAATGGCAGCAGGCGTGATGCAACAAAAACAACAGACATGGACCGAAAGAAACTGCCAACACTTTAGAAACAAACAATCAAGAAACATTTTCACTTCACTACGGAAGCCATGTTCACAAGGGCTCCCATAGCAAAGCCAAAACGTCTCGAGTGTCTGTTTTTTAAGTTTCTGCAGCTTCTTTGGGCCAAGGTCTGTCGTTTTTGTTGCGACATGTCTTATCTTGCCCACATGGGCTTTCATCAAACCCTCAATTACTTCAATGGCAGCGGACATGGGTAGGCCAGATGGAATGCTACTAAATTTGCACGCTCCGAACGAGCTTGCACAAATGGCACGAGGAATGTGTCTGAGTAAACGATCCAATTTAATTGTTTTCCTTCGATGTCACTAATGAACTGCTACCTTCCATGCCCAGCTTGGACTCTGACGGTCATCTTTGGCGGGTGAAGAGAGCCCAAGAAGCTGGACGGTATCAAGAGGTCCTGGAATAAGGATTCTTCCCCGAGGCTTACTGCTCCATACGGACATTTATTCCTCCTCCTCCTTCTGGGGATATGAAATTCTAAAGGTTCATGGAGCTGGGCTCATTCATTGCAATTTAATTTATAAATTAAAGAAATAATTTCGAACTTTAATTAAAAAAAAAATCACACGATCGGCCTGCCACGGCTGTGCCCTGATGTTGGTTGGCTACATGGGGAAACTTGGCCGCACACATTTCACACAGAGTAGACTTTGTGCACAACTGTACTGCTTGGATAGCATAAGCCATTTTGCTCATTTCTAGTGCAGTTAACAACACAGCAGAATAAAAACGAAAATCCATGTGCAAAACCAACTGCCTCCATGTCAGTGAGGGTCCAAGTTGTATCGGAGGAGAGAAGAGTAATTGGCATGCTCCCGCAGGGAGGTTTCAGTCTGAATGAGGATTTAAACAATTTGTTTTTAACTCTTGCCATATGCGGCTGGTGATGTCCCCAAAAATTTCTGCTGGCACAGCTCACTGGTGTAAAACTGCGGCAGTTAATGAAAAATGAGCAAAACAGCCATGCACCTCAATCATACAATGCACGAATTTTTTCCTTTTTCTTTTTAGTGAGAATGACTGGCTTTTAAACTCAAAAGCGGTCTTTTAGCCAGTGTTTAAACTGCAAAGTTCAAGTTCAAGTGAGTCAAATCACCTAAAATTGGGCCACATTTTTTTACCACTCGCAAAACGTCGAAAGAAGCAGGCACAGCAGCAGCACTTTTCTTGCGTTTGGAGTTCGATTCTTGTTTCAAGTTCGAATGTACATGGTACTGCTACACTTCCTACTTCTATTTCGGAAAGTTGTCTCCAACAATGAGAAGACAGCTTAATTAATGTAACTCCTTCATCAGGCAGCCTATTTTTAAACACTAACGATGCACGTTAGGTAAAATGGAAACGCTAAAGCAGTCCGTAGTTGTGCACACTTGAGCATAAGTGAAAGGACACAGAGTAGACAAGTACAAAACATCACATCACCCATGACACCAAGACAAGGACAGGTAAGACACTGCTGGAGCCACTGAAGCAGAAGTCTTCAGAGCCACACAGCTAGGTGTGCTGGCTGCATTCGGCAGAGTTAAATTCTGTGGGTCCAATTCATGCACACCCTTGGAAAAGTTCTAACATAAAACTTGTACCTAATAGCTTCTAATGGAAAGTTGGTGGCCCCAGTGGAAAGGAACCATTTCGAGTGCCCGTATCAAACACCGAAGTTTAATGAGCTGTAAAATTAGTTCCAAGCTATGCATCAAAAAGCCGCTTCTCTTATCGCATTCACCGGGGCTCGTAGTATCGGAAAATATAAAGATTACAGTTTTATGACCAACACTTTCCGTTTATTGTTACTCCAAAAATGGATAATTATCTCTAATTATCTTGGGAACTAACCAACTGAAAAAATAAGGGCATATTTGAAATCAGGGGGAAAAAAAGCAGCAACACTGACAATTAAGTTTCACAAAGTTTACTTGAAAATTAAAAGAAGTTGTTTTAAGACCGGTGTCTTAGAACAGTGTTTTAAAAGAATGCCTTTTGCACCTAGAGTGGGGCTCAGTGAGTTTCCAGAGGCTAGTACAGTTGAACCTCGTTATAAGAGACCTGGATGTAAGAGACAAATGGGTGTAAGAGACACTATTCACCCACATGGTTGGCTGCCCTATCTTTCCCATTAAATTGACCTCTTTTATAACAGACATCGGATGTAGAAGACAGCTGGTTATAAGGGACAAGTCATCCCTGAACTTTAATCAGCAGTCTCGCTCGTAACAGACATTTTAACTTCAGATGCAGTGCCACCAGTCACTAATTGCAGTTGCTTCCATTGTGGAAACACAGGTGGACGACAGACGCCTGCAGTCGCTATTTATTATAACTTCAGCAAACACACAGTGGTTCAGTCAGCTATGAAATGACAATGAGAAGCCCTGCCAATGGAAATGCAACTTACAAACGTGGTTGAAGCTCACTGCCATCCATTGGAGCGCGACCGCACATGCGGGCTCTCCCACTCGCGTAGCTCCCAGTCAAGAAGCATCGCAGATGTTGAGTCCTGCAAGCGTAATGAATAGCCTGAGCACACAACGGAAGAAGCTGTGCGCTCTGGCTATTCATCAGGCTTGTGAACTCAACATTTACGATTCATCTTCCACAAACAGGGAAAGTAAAAAAAGCCTGTAGAATCAGTTGTAAAAAACAGTGTAAATACAGTCATGAAGCAAACAAAGATTCAGAACTGTTTCATAAATTCTGGGGGCCAAACATAAATTAGAATGAATCTTTTGAAACATGCTGCAGCATTCTTTTGAGCTTATTTTAGTCATATGGTGCCCACATTGAACTAGGGTCTGATTAGTAAGTGAAAACATGGTTCCCTGCTTATAAGAGGCATCTCGTATAAGAGACAGAAGCTGCTCCCCAGTACGTGTCTCTTATAAAGGGGTTCAACTGTACTTTGAAATTAAACAAAGTCGTTTTTCATGGCCCGTTTAATTAACTTGCAAGGTGCGAGGCTCTGAACACACACTCAGTGGCTCCAGTTTGGTGTAATGTGCATCTTTTTTTTCAGGCACTACTGTGCAGCAGCAACACATCACCGAGAACGGGACTTGGCACACACGCGCGCAGCAAGCATACACACGAATAATGCCATCGCAGAGCGCGCAACGAAAAAAGCAGTCTGGGATTACTGGAGGATTGCGATAAAGTACTCTGCGCGACAAATCTTTGCTTTCACGCTGAAAGAATATTTCACCTGGGGCATGTTTTATTTTTTATAAGTTATACGTCTTTTTGACAAAAAGAAAAAAAGCCGTATTCAAAGGAGAATACGCTGTTGTGCGCTTGTTTCGAACTTTTAGCACTGACAATGGTGAAAGCTCGGTCATAAAGAAAGAACTCTGCAAACATGCATGAAAATGGCACACAGCATTTCAACTGGGATACGGGAATCAGTGAGAAAGTGAATCAAGCAGCCAATTGTAGTTTCACTATGCTTCTTTCTACTGAAACGTGCCTCGCAGATGGAGATAGGTATAATTACAGAAACCGACTGAAGGTGCTGGTTTTCATGATGCAACGTAGTTTGCATAAATTATTTTGTTTGAGGAGGCAAGCTGCTTGATAGTTACTACGGCGCAAGGAAATGAGAACGAAAGAAGAAGGAACACGCACAACAACATGGAGCTGAACTTCCAAGTAGTGTTTGTTTAAAAAAATTATGCTGCTTTTATAAGTGAACACCGAGAACCGTGTGACGTCATCCGACGTGAAATCTGTAAAAAGCCAAATTCATTTTCCAAAAGTGACACGGAAGGAGCACTGACACAGTTGTCCCCCGCCCGTCTGATAAAGTAAGTTTTATAGACTCTGCACTCAAGCTTACTGCCTGCATTCCGCAAGAACTTTAAGTGATCTAGCAGTGCTCTGTCCACATCGCTTTCGCGAAAAGACTGAATGCAATCACATGGTTCTTGGTGTTCACATATATAAGCAGCCTCATTTTTTCAACAAACTGTACTTGTAAGTTGGGTACATTGTTGTACGTGTTCCTTCTTCTGTCGTCCTCATTTTCTTGCGCTGTAGTAACTACCAACTCGCCCACATCGAAATTTTGAGGCGACCCGCAAGGAAGCAGAGCTCAGATTTCCACGAGGGACGGAGGGAGGAGGGGGGAGGGTGCTCACCGGAGGAGGACGGGTGGTGCTGGTGTGAGGCAACGGTGAGCATGTGCGAGGAGGAGGAGGAGGCGGAGGAGGAGGCGTTGGAGCGGGGCCGCCGCTGCTGCAGTGACGCCACGCTGGACGAGGCGCTACTGCCCCCTCCGCCCCCTCCTCCGTCCCCTCCGAGCAGGCGCGACGAGGGACCCTCCCTCCGAGAGCTGCCGCCCAGGTCGCCTGCCTGCTTCAGCAGCTGGTAGATGGGGTCCACGGCGTCCGGCGTGCCCCCGCTCGGCGTCTCTGCACACGACGGGGACGACGGTTGGCTTTTTCGAAAGGACCGCGAAGGCAAACACAAGTTTACTAGAAAAACTGCTTTGCCCCAACAGCAACGATATAACCAATTTTATCGCAAACTTCAAACAAATGAGGGAGATGTTAAGGTAAACAGATGATTCACGGCAGCTGCCAATTTAAGCCACTTCCAAAAAACGAGTGGTTGACTTTAGGAAAATAGGACAGGAATGGGAAAAAAAGAGCGTACACTAAAACGTCCAGAACGCGTTGGATGATTGGCAGAACTATAAAAACGTTTCCAACCACATAGATAAAGCAACTCTTGAAGTGAAAAATAAGTACTATAATGACACACTCCCCCACATGCTCAAAAATGACCCTAAAAAGTTCTGGAGCACTGTTAATCCTGAGAAAAGTGACTCAGTGCCAGCACACTGTGGAGAGGATGGCAACACCTTGAGCCTAGACAGCTGCGCGGAAAAACTGTCATTTTTTTTTCTGAAGTGTGCACTATCAAGTGACAGCTTGATAGCAGCCTAACGTTGCCACAGTTAATTATCCCTAGTCAATTTTCTCCCATCACAATCACTGCACATGGTGTAGCTTGTGCAATTGATCGTTAAGCACACAAAACCAGCCCCAGCTTTGATGATATCAGCGTTAAGCTTTTAAAACTAACCAGACACTTCTCAGCCTTCTTGCTCGCTTTAATTTTTCAACAATCTCTAGATACAGGCTGTCTTCCGGAGGATTGGAAATCTGCTCGTGTATTTCCAACATTCAAATCTCGTAATAATATACAGCCTAATAACTACAGATTAATTTCTATGACATCCATATGTTGCAAACTTCTCGAACTAGTTACTGACCTATATTCAGTGCTAAACCCTTCTCTTCGTATCGATGCCATCTTTATTGGCATCTCTAAGGCATTTGATAGGGTCCCCTACAAACATTTAGAACTCAAAATTCAGAATCTCAAGCTTTACAATAAGATAACACAATGCATCCTGGAATTTCTCACTAATTATTTCCTATCCTTCCTTATTAACTGTTTTTAAGCTGTAAAACTAAAGGACTATGTCTCTAAACATACTAGCCTTTCATCAGGTGTTCCACAAGGCTCAGCTATAGGTCCACTTTTGTTTTTTAATCTACATTAATGACATAGCGTGCAACATAAGTTGAAAAATGCGCCTATTTGCAGACGACTGTGTAATTTACAAAAAAATAACTAGCCCTGCTGACATTACCACGTTCGTATCTGACCTCGATAAGTTGACGGGGTGGTGAGACACGTGGCAAATGGAAATAAATGTGGGAAAAACTAAGCACTTACAGCTTAGTTCTGCTTCTAACCCCTCCCATAATACATACACCATAAATGATACCCGAATTGAGTCAGTGCTATCGTCTCAATATCTTAGGGGTTTTTTTTCCAGCCAATTAAAACTGGATTACTCACACTGAACACATCACTAGTAAAGCAATAAAGAAAGCTGGCGTCTTCAAAAGGCGACTATATCTTGCTAACAAAGAAACCAGATTCCATATGTATACACCAACTTCCCTGATAAGACATGTTTCAACCATATGGCATCCTCACAGTGAAAATTTAACAAACCTGTTTGAATCGATCCAGAACAAAGCTGCACACTTCATAGCATCGTCATACTTGCATTATGAAAGCATAACTGCCTTAAAAAATCTCTTCACCTGCCCTCCCCTGCCATGTGCAGTAAACTTGCGCAACTGTCATTTTTCCACTCACTGTACCATAGCAACTCCCCGTTCGTCCACAGTCATGTCCTCCGACTGAACTCCGATCATCCTAACAAAGTTAATCCCATCTTTCCGAGAAGAAAAAATACCAAATTTTTTTTGTAAATTACACAGTCGTCTGCAAATAGGCGCATTTGTCAACTTATGTTGCATGCTATGCCATTAATGTAGATTAAAAAACAAAAGCGGACCTAGAACACCTGATGAAAGGCTAGTACGTTTAGAGACATAGTCGTTTAGTTTTACAGCTTAAAAATGGTTAATAAGGAAGGATTGCAATAACAGGATGGAATTATTTGCCAGATAATATTGCAACAAAAACAGAGTCTTCATCCTTTCTCAAAGCATTAAAAGTGTTCTTTAAATTTTAATTGATTAGTGCAGTTATGCGGAGGTGTGGCTGATGGCATTTATTTGGTTGTCTTGAGCGTGTTTTTTACGCTCCACTTTGTTACCTGGGACATATTGTGTTGTGGCAAACCTACCCGTTCTTGCACATATAGCCTATGTATTTACATGCCTTTTTTCCCCTGTCTCTTCCACTGTGTGAAGTTTGCCCGCGCTCTTATATTTTAAGTTTTATATAATGATGTTTGGCAACACCGAGTGCATTGTGCACATACAATGCACTGGTTTGATATCCTCCAATATCTACCAATGCAATGCCCTCTCAGGTCCTTAGGGTACAAAAAATAAATAACTAGTGAAAAGTGGATAAACCGACATGCGGTTCTCGTTTATTTATCTCAGTGAAGAAGTGACACATTTCTAAAAGAAGCAAACTAGGCCGCTAGAAATATTTCTATCGATTTGTAACACTTTTTCATATCGATGCACAATGCTTTTTATGACCGCGGGTCTTAATTAGTAAGTCCAATAGGAATGTGGTCAGGTTAATTGTGCTGTAAGAAAACCAAATGCCAAGACGGCGACTTACTCTCTTCTTCTGGTTCTGCCGGGATGATTTTGGTCTCGATCTCCGATGCTGACCGCTGCCTTCGTAGAAGCCTTGGCTTGGGCTGCATGCACAGAAAAAAAAAAGAAGCAAGAGCATGATATATGCAACCTGCTCCAACTAAAACAAACTGACAGACGCGAAGCGGCTGCTGGCAGCTTTCTTCAACACTCACTGGGCTACGAGTGACCACGAGAAACTGCACTCTGAACTGCTCCCCTACTGCACTTAAATAGAGGGGCCAAGAAGACAACATACAACTTTGCTTAAATTGAAAGAACTGGCCATCAGTGCCTCACTCAGATCCATTCCAACCACGAAATACTTTTTTTTTAACCCCAGGAACGAAACAAAGAACTGCAAATTTTTCAAATTTCACGCTACAGTCATGCGATATGGGCAGGAATGTTGTAATATGTTCCAGCAACAAAAATGCAGCTATCAGTGTGTAATTGCCTACACATTAGCGTTCAAGTGATACAATCAAATGGAACTGGAGTCATGTTTTTTGGGAATGGTCCAGGTCGGTGGCTTGCAGTTGAAAAAAAAAAACAAGATTCCGTGGCATCACACAAAAATCGCTGAAAAGTGGCTAGGGGGTCGGCACAATTGAATCTGTCTTCTTCAATGTCTTCCTTATTTGTTTGAAGATTATGATAAAATTGGCATTGCTGTTATCGTGACAAAGCAGCCGTTTTATTGACCCGATCTTGTATTTTGTCTTCAGGGCCCCTTTAAGGGTAACAAGTTGATGGAATTTACACCGAATAGTCCTTGGAGATATATACGAAGGACAAAGGAAGTACCAAATCAGTTCTGGCTGGAATTCGTTTTATTTATATATATAGCACACCACAGCCCGATGGGACCATCGCAGTACACATATTTTTCTTTCTTTTTGCTAAACGGTGGCGCAGGATGTTTTCATAAGAGTGCCTTATTGCCCCCAAGTCACATTTTGATGACAATGAAAACGCAACCCACAGGTGTTAAAAAGTGCGCGGTTTGAACATTCGGTGCTGTTGCAGGCAATTTTAGCTCCCCATCTGGGGTCAATAGGCGCTATTGTATATACCCAATTCTAAATCTGCTTTTTCTTTTTTTTTTCCCAGGAAGGCTGATCTATAGGTCGCAGGTACATTAAAATTGGCTGCAAACTTCAGTGGCCCTCTGTCATCAACTCCTAGAAGTCAACTGTGCTTGCAAATTTGATCCCCTGTGTTTTACAGTGCAGCAGTCACTGTATTGTTCATGTAGTTGCACCACAGTTCACAAGAGCTTTAGGGTCAGTGGGTATACGTATACACAGGGGGGGCTTCAATCACACGTGTTGGATATAACGCATTTTGGGAACGCTGACAGAGGGGTGAGTTGGTAGGGAGACCTGATGCAAGAAAAGTGCAAAAAAGCGCAAGATGAAGGAAGGAACTGCACTGGACAAGTGCTTCCGGATGAGGTTATCATGCAGGATGGTTGTGGCTTTTGTTTTAGTAGTAAGAGTGTTGTTTTTACAGTGCCGGACTATTTTCACAAGCGTCTGTTTCATTCGTGCACCCATAAAACTAAGTATTACAGGAAAGATCGGCTTTTGCTGTTATGTCGCCCAACATTGTATCTTTTGTTGCTGTCTGTGTGCGGCGACATTACACTCCATCCAGGGTTGGTTGAGACTGCTCTTAAACAGTTGCTGGAGGGACGGGGTGAATGAAAAGAAATCATGCACCCCTCCGTCTGACGACGACGATGATTGAACGCGAGCTTTCTCGTGATGGGCCCTTTGGGTAGCCAGTACCTACTAGCTGCGGGTATGTGTGTGCTCTCGAGGTATGCACCACTTTCCTCTAGAATACCCACAGCAACACCAAAAGCATAATGTTTGGGTTTAGGGCGTATGGCAGGAATCAGTACCTGCTACTTGGTGTTCACTTTGGCAATGTCGAAATGGACGCTGGCATCGTAATTCGAGGGACTCAGGTCCGATTCCGGCCACGGGAATCATTTTAGGGGCAAGGGGCCCCTTTGGGGGTCTCAATGTTGGCGTCTCATGTTGTCATCGTAACCGTCGTCTCGTGTAGTCATGGTACTGAAACACCGCGACACTCATTTACACGTCGCGCTATAACGTAACGCGTTGAAAAAAAAAAAAAAAACACTGGGACGCTCGTTTACGCCTCACGCTTGAACATGCTTCAAAGACACGTGACTTTTACAGCAAAGCTGTATACCTCTACCCCTGAAAGATTTCATTCCCCTTGGCAAAAAGGCCAAGGTGCCAAGAATACACTTATACACAGCGCGCTTCGCCCCTCCCCATGTTTCGCAATAATGGAAATGGCCTGGGATTTTTTTTTTCTTTCACCTCAATCACAATCATTCATCATCACCGCCAGATAAAGTTGGCTATCCTGCAGGGCGTGTTGCGTACAGTGGCATCAGTGGGGACACGAAAGCTTCGCTTTAAAATAGAACTGCAGGTGATTAAGACGTACCAGGTTGAAAACAAGGTTGCCACGCAGGGTGCTCATGAATGCTTAACTAGCCTAGAGGAACAGAGTCGCAAAATGAAGGATTGAAATGCCACAGGCAAAGCTCTAGTGCCTGGTGGGTGAACTAGAGGGGCTAACATGACAGCGCTGGCAACGCTTCCCGAGGGAGTGCTCTGGCCTCTGGCGAGAGAGGCACGTCGGAGGGGAACACACCTGGCAGCGTCCGGCCCTGTCCTGGCAGTCGGGGTGGACGTTGCACTTGCACAGCTTGCACTTGAGTCCCTGGCGCACGTGTCCGCGCAGGATCTCGCGGCAGGCGTCGCACGCCGTCACCTTCTTGTACGTGTACTCCTGGAACACGTGCTGCCCCGTGTCCCAGCTCCCGCCTCCTCCTCCTCCTCCTGGGTGAGGGGGTAGATGCTCACTCACAGGGGCCATTGGTTCATTGAAAAGACCGCTCTGCCCCAGTAGCAACGACAGCAATTGCAAACTGCAAACAAATACCGTCTTTCTGCACGTATAACCCGCCCCTGCATATCATCCGCACTGGCATTTTCAGCCCGCCGGAAGAGAAAAAAAAATCCTCGCGTATTGCCCACACATTTGATACCGGAAAGGCTGCACCAAAGCTACTGCTCGAGCAACACATCACATACTATGCAGACAGAAAGAGCGTATATTTAGCAAGTAGAATGCACTGACTGCAAGGTGAGAGTCACACTTCACTCATTGTCACTGCTCTCACTAGAGCTGTCAATTGTGCAATCACTGCCACGCAAGGCTTAGTCCGTGTTACTGTGTAGGAGCTTCACCGCACAACGCGCACTGCCACGAAGCTGCACTAAAAGAAATACCCCTGCGTATTATCCGCACCCCCACTTTGCCACTGAAATTTTCGCATTTTTGGTGTGGGTTATACGTGTGAAAATAGCGTATTTGAGAATATTAAAGGAAACATGCAAAGCAGTGGCCCCTCCTTTGCCACTTTTCGGCAATTTCGCTAAGACATCGCAGAATCTCGCTCGTGCGATTGCCGGCCATTGGCCTAAACCATGGTTTCTCAAAGTGGGTTCCGCAGGCCCCTCCTCAGGGTTCCGCGAGCCACTCATAAATTTTCCCTGGTTCCGCAGTCGCAAAGTCTTATATGGTGAACTTGAGGTGCGATCTATCTAAGGAACCTCCATTACTCACGCCCGAGAGCACATCTCGGCGCATAACAGAAACGCGCGAGCTGCACAATAAATCTCGCTAGCAGCTTGTAGCCAGCCAGGCCTTATATTACCCCCATGCGCATTTCTCCTGTTTGGAGATAGGTGCCGCTAGCGTACATGCTCGCGTAAAGTCGACGGGAAAAAAACGATACCCTTGCTTGCTTTTGAATTTATTGCACGTTTATGTAGCATGAACGGAATGAAAACTGGCGGGAGGGGGGGGGGGGGGGGGGGGATTCCTTGGCACTTAACGGAACTTAGCAGGGTCCCCTGGGACCAACATGCTTGAGAACCCCTGGCATAGAGTAAAGGCATCACGTTGCATAACGGAACTTAGCACGGTTCCCTGGGACCAACATGCTTGAGAACCCCTGGCCTAAACCGTCACCACCAATAAACTGGCCTGGCAATTGTATAGCGGGGCCTCTAGTCCCTTTGGTAGCATCGCTTCAACGCTAATGTGCAGTTAATGCAAAGACAACAATGTTTTTGGTGCTGGACTAAAACACATCACTGCAGCGCGACAATTCATTTTTGAACATTTCTTGTGCTTCTTTGTTTAAGAAACCATCTTACGTGTCTGGAAGGTAACTGAGGGAGCTCCCAAAGGCCACTTCTTTCAACCTGAGCAAAGTTTCATATTATCTTCACGGCCCCTTTAAGGGGGCACACTGGTCTTAAAACAACTTCTTCGAATTTTTAAGTGAACTCTGTGAAACTTGTCAGTCTTGCTGTTTTTACCCCAATGATTTCAAATGTGCCATTATTTTCTTTCTTGGTGAATTAGTTCCCGAGATAATTAGAGGTAATTCGTCATTTTTGGTAGATAGATAAAACAATAGATAGATAAAACAATAGATAAAACAATGGTAGTCACAGAACTGTAATCTTTATATTTTCCAATACTATGAGCCCTGGTGAATGCAATAAGAGAAGTGGCTTTTTGAGGCATCGCTTGGAACTAATTTTACAGCTCATTAAACTTTGGTGTTTGAAATGGCCATTCGAAATGATTCCTTGCCAGTGGTGCCACCAAAGTTTAATGAGCTGTAAAATTAGTTCCAAGCGGTGCATCAGAAAACCGATTTTCTTATTGCACTCGCCAGGGTTCATAGTAATTGAAAATACAAAGATTATCTCACTTTTATGACCAACACTGCTTTGTTTATTGTTCCTCAAAAAATAACTAATTATCTCTAATTATCCTGAGAACTAATTGACTTACTCTAAAAATAAATGGCACACTTGAAATCGGTGGGGGGAGAGCAGCAAGACTGACAAGTTTCACAGAGTTTACTTAAAAATGAGAAGAAATTGTTTTAAGAACAGTGTGCCTGTTAAAGGGGAAAGTCATTGGCACGCACTCCCATGCGAAGTACACCTCTGGTGCTCGGTTATTCGTAACGAGAGGCACGCTTTGTGGCACTCACCCGCACTGCCGCCAGCGGCATGGCTTCCTTTTCTGTCAGGCCCATCAGGCCTGCACGCAGAAGAAGAACATTCTGCATTTGTGCTTTCTTTCTTGCAATAAAAAAAAACATTACCACCTGGGCCCTTTAGCCACATGGCTAGAAGGTGGGCCTATGCTATAAAGATTTCAGGTACATTTCGTAGGAGAAAATGAAATAGCAAATAATAACATGCATGCAAAAAAGGCACAATGAAGTAATCACAGGAAAAACCCGAACATTGAAAAGATGTGGTGACACTGAACAATGGCAGTGGTTGACACACATGCACATACAAAATTCAGTGTAACACAGAAATCGTCGAAAAGATCTCATACACATTCTGTGAGAGAATAAAAAAGATAAACAAGCAATAAACAAAACAATAAGCAACAAACAATAGCAGAGACAGCAGCCATTAGTTCCTTCTCTCAGGGAGAAATGTGCAATTAGCAACTGCAGCACCGGTCCCCATCTAGTCTAGAGACTGTAGAATGAGGATCAGTACACCCCCCCACAAGAGATTCTTGAGGCACTTACGAAACAGTTAACTTAATACTGCAATCAACATCCATTTCCCGTGCAATCGCTGATTAAATATGACACCAGAAGTACGCAACACAAGTGCCAGTTTTCGCCTACTTCTTGTGCATTGTATTTTTGCACTTTGAATTATGAATCCAGTACAACTAGCTCAATAGTCCATTCTACAATTCCTCGTGGCACGTAAAGCTTTTTTTTTTTGTCCGTGCTTACTTTTTCCAACAACCTACCCAACTCACTTCTCGCCCAAATGTGCGTTCCTCCTGTTAAAGGCCCTGGTGCAAATTTGGGGAGTTGCGTCCGCTGCAAAGCGTGTTCTGGCTCCTTCACACAGCGTGCACACTCAAGTTGGGTTTCTGTCACAACATCAAAGCTTAGCAGGGAAGCTGACTGCACAGACGATGTTTGTAACAGCTGTGGGTGACAGTTTACACAGCGTGAGGGTGCAGGAAACGAACTGCTTTGACTTTGTGTCCCCTGTAAACGTACTCTCCCCTGAAACCACTATGTTTGGGGACCCCTGTCGATTTCTCGACTCCGAAAGGAGTCTCCATGAAACATCCAGCTGGTTGGCGTCCACTGGTGTACAGAACTACACGTAAAGCCTAAAGCCTTGACATGCCTTACAAGCAGCACTCTTGCCCCACAGTGTTTTGCACACTTTTGTCTACGTGTACTGTATTCACAAGGGCTAATCACTTATTAGCTAATGGCTGTGTCATTAGCTAATGGCTAGTAACACAGAAACTAGCGATTCGTTTGACCTAGACGGTTTTGTTCGAAAGACAATTGCTACTTGAACCCTTCTAGTAATAAATTGTTAGTTATATATATTCTTTGTTTCCCTTTCTTTACCAAGCTGTTATTCTGATGATTGTACTGCCCGCTTGCTTGTTGCTCAGCATTGTTTTTTTTTTTGTTTTTTTCCTTTTCCTTACTTTTTTGTGCGATAAAGAGTTTGTCATACATTGCCCCCGCCTCATGTACTGCCTCTGGGCTCTTAAAGGAGTACTGACATGAAATTTCCACGTTACGTTTTTTTCGCTGCTGTGGGTGCCTATTAGCCTGGCACAATAGATGGTCGATCACAGCATAAACGATCATTTACGGCGTCGTTTATTCATGTCAGTATCGGCTTCGACAAAACGAATGCCGAGCGGCCGCCATGAGAAATGGTAGCACATGACATCACCATTCTTTTCGCACTGCCGCCAGTGAGCTCAGGCAGAATGATATTAAAGTGAGAAAGAACACAATATCATTGTTCCGGTCACATCGCTTTGCTCGTCCTGTCACTCGTGAAGGTGTGGAAAGAGACTAGAGCAGTTCAAGCCTTCTTGGAAACGGTGGAAAGGGTGCCACCCACCTGTCCGAGGCCCCCCCACCGGTCTTGAGGCTTCGGAAGGCCTTGAGCCACTTGTTCTTGATGGTGCCGGTGACCGCTGGCACTGCGGTGGACGCCTTCCGCTCGCGGCAGTTGCGCTCCTCCGACTCCGCCTCGACCTCCTTGCCACGGAACAGGGAAAACTGTGCAACAATTGGGCAAAGCAAAGCCTCGCTTGGGACCCAGGCCAACCAATTGGCCGACCATCAGCCGATGATCGGCCGCAAGTCTTTCTCATAGACCGATTCCTTTTCTGGCACCGTGGGGCAGCATAACTATCCTCTATCTCAGCACTGCTACTACAAGGTCGCAAAGATTACTGGCGTGATCAACTCATAGGAAACTGAGTTGAGCTTCTTACATTTATCAAGCAATGCCCCGTATAAAGAGGTGGACCATAAACTGGCTAATTCGGGGAAGTGGACCACTACAATAAATGAGCAGAAAAACTCTAACAAGATCCAACATTTCCCGCACATCAGGTTTACAACATCTGCAAAATTAACTCTGCCTATTGTCCCTTGATTGCTGCTCCCATAAAAGCACCTAAAAGGCAAACATCATAAGCAACAAAATTTATCCATGCAATAAAAATGCAATCCATGCAATCATTCCTGTAGTCTCTAGTTTTTCATCTTACCTTCTAGCAACCTATCTTTTTTTGTAATCACGCAACACTGGGTTAATCCGATTCTTACAATAACTTGCTAAATTTTGGGGGCAGCGTTCGGCTCTCATGTTTTTCCAGTGCTGACTCTATAATAGCAGCCATGCGCAGTGAGGCAGGTTGCCCCCATCAGTCCACATACACATGGCTACTCGCATACGAATTGTGACGCAAGGTCATTGTGACGCAAGGTCAATCATCGCGTCACAATGACCTTGAGCCACCACAGGGTGAGATGTAGCAGGTGTGACATCACACGATGTGATCCGCTGTAGAGAGGCTGACCGGTGCTCGGTCGCTCAGTCTCACCATAAAAGTGGGTCAGACTTGAACCTGACCCACGTTTTTGTTTTTTTCACACGCTGTTCATACAGGTAAAGAATGCCAGGGATCCGCCAAATTTAGCCCCGCAGGCCGCCAGTCAATGTCAGAAAATAAGTAGGAAGGATGATATGACAGGAGCGGCCCTTTCGAATGCTCTTCTCTCATTCAAAATGCACGCAAATCAGCTGAAAACGCGCAGCACACAGCCTACACATTCAGGACTTAAACCTGGCAAGGTAATCAGATGACGCTCGCGTCTCTTCAGTGTCCCCCTTATTTACAACCCAGCCCTCACACACCTCACAGCCCGGGTACAGCTTTTTGCTATTCCCCAAGTCCCGATTTGATTTGATTTGATTTGACACTGCTGCGATTCAGGGATCTTTGGCTCTGCGATGAGCATCGTACCAGCTGTTGAACTGTGTAAACCTTCTCGTCTTTCATAAGTGACGGTTGGCACAGCGTTGCGGATGAACTATTTCAAACCGATGACGCTGTCGAGTACACATTTGTTGTAAACAGAGGCATAAGCAACGGACTTTGTTATAACGCGGTTCAGCCTAAAAGTTAATTTCCCGTCAAATATCATGTAGTTCTCCGATTTCTGCCGTGATCATGGATAATTGGTGGCGAAAGCCCGCGTATTTTTCACCGAATGTGCTATGAGAATAACTGGCTGTGAAAATACGCAAAATGCAACAACATTTTAGGCACCACAGATAGATGGTTGTGAGGGAAAAAAAAAACATTTTTTACCCCATGCGCACGCCTTGGCGCACCCCCCTCCCCCTCGTACCGACTTCACGGCACGGCCCAGCTGTTGTGCAAGGAAGCCCGACTGCTGTGCCAAGAAGCAGCGACAGTTTTTCGCCGCGTAGCTCACCTGGGCTTTCACAGCTGCGAGATGAATCTGGGCCACATGGAGATCAAACCTTTTCATACTAATGTCCTCCTGAAGTTCATTGGCCTTGTTGTAAAGGCTTGATTCCAGGCTCCTGCAAGGATATTTGAGAGAGAGATAAAAATATACTAAAGGATAAATTCCGGCCTGAGCCGCATTCGAATTATTCATACGGGAATAGCGAAACTACGAGAAAAGTTTTGCCTTAGAATATTCTCCGCGTCTAGAGCCCTTATCATTTATGAACAACGAGGGAATACAGCGATCCATTAATTAGTGCCAGCTACAAATTGCATCGGCTGCCCCCTTACCCTGCAGGCGCGACATGGCCCGCAGACCAGAGGTTAACCTCAGCGTGAAGACTCGAAATTATTTTGAGCAAATTCCAGTGAACCTCCTGGACCGCGCGGTAATGCTCGCGCGGCGAGTCGTAAGTAGGCTTCACCGCAAGGCACGTCTCCCACGGCAACGGGGCGACAAGCGAAGCTACCGCCGAACGGCACCGGCGTCGAATGTGCCAGGCCACGGCCGAAGGTGCAGATGTGTCAACATACATATCGAAAACGCACACACTGTAACAGCGGTGACAGCCAGTCGGGGACTCGACCACAAGCGCGCTTCGCCGAGCACGACCAAACATACCTGCTCCGTTGCGCAAGGTGAGCGCGGCTACTCGGCGTCGGAAAACCGAAACCGGAGACCCGAGCGGCCGGCCATCGCCGTCGCAGCAGTTATGGGCGGTAATCAGAGCTCGTCGACGCACTGGGCACCACTGCGGCGTTCGCGCGGAGCGTCCGGAGTCCGAGTCGCGGAGTCCGGACAGCCGCGTTGTCGCGAAGCCAGCCCGCCGCAACGCGCCATCACACTACACAAAATGGCGGCAATTTCGAGAGCGAGAGAGACTGCGCAGGAGGAGAGAGCGAGAGAGCTTGTTTTCGTCGCTGGCCGCTGTGGCGGTGATGACGCTATCGATTGGACAGGCATCAGCTGACGAGCAGCAGCAGACGACAAGATGCAGACGACGCCTGCGTAGTCTGTATCGGCCGCTCGTTGTACGGCTATTGTTTGCTCGTCAATCGATTACAAAACACTCAAAAGCGATGGGCGGGGAGCGGCCTTTTTTTATGGCTTCCAGCCACGCCAGGCTGGCCGCTCGGGCTTGTACCGAGCGCACGCCTACGGGCAGGTGCGTTCGCGCGGCCCGAAAAAAGTCGATGCGAAAGCGGTACGGGGCTGTCGCAACATGCCCGGACAAAGCGTCTTTAGTTTTTTACGCCTCTGCTCCTCTTATTGACACCGCCCCGAGACTGCGGGCAAACACGCAAAACACGCGCGCGAGAATAATAATCATCATAAAAAAAAAAAAGGCGAAACGACGGAGCAATTTACGCCTGTCAAGAAATACGAAGAAATAAAAGTGGCACGAGGAGGCTGTTCAACGAGCTGTGAATGTTCGCAGCGCGATATTGATCACGGGCCGGGTTTATGT
>NW_027526225.1:28305141-28433307 GCF_048455015.1 Haemaphysalis longicornis
CACCTGCTCGCCCAACGTGGGCTGCTGGGAGTCCTGCGTCGCGCATGCGCAAGGGGAAGGGGAAGGCGGGCTTTTTGAACGATAAGCCGGCGAGATTTTTCGATATAATAACACCCAGCTCAAGGTTTGTGTCCTTCTTCCCGCGCCCACTGCACATTCTCGCAGTGTTATTCCGTGGCCTAAAATTATTTATTTATTTACAGAATACTGCAAATGCCCCACGGGGATTATTACAGGGGTGAACATCATGTCACAGCTTTTGACGTATGGAAATCAAGAAGTCAGTACAAAAAGAGCACGCAATTGGGAACATACCAAAACAGCAATAGTACACCCATACATACAATAACGCGAAAACGCATTCACCAGCAGGGGCTCCGGGATCACGAAGAAAAGAAACAAGGAACGAAAAAATGGGCTATTTTGCGATTTTTTTACGTCACGGGTGTCACAACACTCGTAGTGGCTGCTTCCATAGCAGTCGAAACAGCAAAAATGCTCGATAAACACCACAGTGGTTCTGTGATGTTTATCGAGCATTTTTTCTTCTTTTACACGATGCACTCAACACTTACGCATAATGCCTAGACCTCGTAAAGTACGTAAAACTTCTGAAGAACGGAATTTTTTCTCTCAATAGGAGAACGGAGTGCGTATGGTGCATTTGCAGCATAGTTGCATCTCGGCATCAGCGTATACCTTTCACGCTGCGTCCAAACGCGGAGGAAAGTAAAGCGCTTCGAGGCCATTCTCTTTGTCAGCCCTTTCCCAGAGTAGCTTTAAATAATTGCCAACAAACCGCTATCAAGTCCGCGTGCTTTGAGATATCTATCGAGAACGGATGTCAAGTACATCGCCGTTGCCCCAAGTACCATAGTCAAGGGGAGCTTGCTTATGTGCTAGTTGGTACATTGCTACTTATAAAACACTGCGCTAAGTTGACATTGACCTGGAGACGAAGGACGCCGAGACACGTGCACACATACGAAAGTGCAACTATCAACTGACTTTATATTCTGACCCTATCGGAAAACATTGGAAGCGTAAACATAGGAAGAAAACTGCGTTCAATTCTTGATAGTTGTAATCGTCACCTCTTGTTCTTGCGCTAGCCTTCCCTCTCTCTCACTCGTGCGATGAGCTCTGTGTGACGAGCTTTGAGCGAGACCTCGAGAACAAAAGGTGACGATTACAACTACCAAGAATTGAACGCAGATGGGGTTCTGTGTGGTGGTTCTGAGTGTTTTCTTCCCATGTTTACGTTTCCAATGCTTTCCGATCGGGTTGGAAGATAAAGCCAGTTGATAGTTGCACTTTCGTATGTGTGCATCTCGTGTCCCGCCGTCCTTCGCCTCCAGGTCAATGTCAACTTAGCGCTGTGTTTTACAACTTCCAAGTACTACTTCACCGGGTCGGGCCAGGCGCCTGATATGACGTAGAGGTTGAGAGCGGTTTACGTAAATCTACAAAGTAAGCAGGCCTTGAGTGGCTAGCTTCAACTGCGTGGTAATAGAGTCTTCGCTCTAAAGATCTACACCTCGTGTATTCTTCTGAGGAGCGCCGACTGAGTCACTTAAAAAGAAACGCGTGAAGGGCAATGCCTGTAAAGGGTGCACCACCTCACACGTACACTGTGGCGGTGAAGCAAGCTTTACAGGCGCTACAAGTGCCCGGGGTTTAGTTTGCGAAATTTTATCGTGGTTAACCCGGCACCCTGCCAGGGGAGGAACAAAAGCTGGCCTAGTGCGTGCCGCGTGGAACATGATCGTGACGGCACGGGAGCAGAACAGGTGCACGTGGAGGAGAGCTCTCACTGCGACGAAGCTTCCGCGCGAATTTCGGCCAGGCTGCATGTCCAAGTGAAAGACGGAGAAACGAATGCGAAGAAACAGACGTTAACAGGATGTCGCAGCAAAGAAGTCTTTGATCATCGGTAAGCGTTCTCCTTCAAACTACGTAAGCAGGCTGAAGTTTGTAAAATTTTTTTCTGTCTAGTCAGCAGCAACGCAAGGATTTCACAATATCATCCCTCACTTTTACATCGATGCGGCCAACAATTACGCATAATGCCTAGACCTCGTAAAGTACGTAAAACTTCTGAAAAACGGGAATTTTCCTCAACATAACGGATGCCCGCATTTTCGGCAATGCAGAGATTTGCTCACCGATCGCATCGAAACCCAGTGCTGGAAAAAAACTGGTTCGTAGTAAGGCCAACAATAGAGAGTTTTAGCACTCCGTATGCTCCGTGATGTACGTGGTTACCGCGTTGACCGGGACCCGTCTGGGCACTTGTGCATTCGTCGCGGTAGGGTGGATTAGTTCCACGGGCCGGCCCTCGCCATTCCCGTGCATTCATCGCGGTGGGGTGCGCCTCCTCGCCCTTCCTGCTTGCGCAGGCGCAGTCGGGTCCCGGTCAACATGGTAACTACGTGAACGATGGAGCAGACGGACTGCTAAAACTCTCTAATGATTACCGATATTTAAGCGGTAGCGTCATAGCTGCGTTAGAGACGCAAATTTGGCGGCGGTGGTTTCGTCCAGCGAAACGATGACGTCACGGACGTCTTTTTAAGCATATCTCCTATATGTGCTGCGACACAGTGCGTTTCAGTGATCAACCTCTTACAACCTTGCAAGTAGAACTCCGAATGGTCGTGCTCTGCGAAGCGGGCAGCAAGTTTCGCGTCGATCGAGCCGGTGACTGAGGCGCGCGTATTAAAGCGGGAAATTCAAACAAAACGAGATGTACTTCTCTTTCGGGGTTTGAATTGACGGCAAATTAATCGCAGCGTCGGTGAACGATGGCTTTTCCAAATCATGCCTCAGGCAAATGAAAAAAAAAAAAATCGCCGTTTGTTTGTGTCGAAGGGCAGCTGTGCTAGAGACCACGTCGCGCGTGGGCATCATTTGTTCACGAATTGCGAGCAACTAGTTAAAGAGCAAATTGCTGAGCTCGTACCCTTATTCACCTCAACAATAACCGTAAGGCTACGTCTATTTATGGACGTACAGTCATTGTAATAATTTTCTAGCCCAGGCAGAAGGCTTCTGATCTACAAGGAATTAAAAAAAAACAACAGCTTGACTTTCAACTCTGACCAAACTATTTTATGACAGCAAGAAAGAGAGGTGTTTTCTTGAGCTTTCTGGCATAAGAAGTTTCAGCCTCGCTCGAGAGGTAAGCTTTCACTTTGAACTTTTTGTAGCGCGTGCACTTTTGGCATGCCCCGGAAAATTTTGACAAAGACTGTGCGTCCAGAGTCATCGTGATTTGTACCGCCACAATTGCGCTCACGTGCCCGTTAAAAAGCGATTATCTGATTGGCGAGTGCACGATTCACAATAGCCCGTGCAAAATACAAGGAGACAATCGTCTCGCTGGTTTAAAGAGACACTGCAACACTTTTTTCAACTTTTCTTGAAATCTTAAATGCTTGCAGAACGTAGTCACCCAACACACCCAGCACTTAGATTAGGGGTCGAAAAGTGCCTCAGCCAAAAATTACTGCTCCATGCCCACCAGATAACTTGTAAACTCGCTCAAAAGATTTTTCTCTCTTTCCCGGTCTTGACGTTCTTCAACGGCTCGAATTACGTCACTAAGGCCATGTAGCGGCTGTTGGCCGGTTTTCCTTCAGTTGCAGCAATGAACGCTTTTCGATAGCAACTTTTTAGAAAAGTCACAAAAAACAATGCAGAAATGGTAGGCGTATCTCGTGCGACGAGCAAATCCCGCAGTGCCTCTCCATGCTGGCGATAACTATAGCTTTCGCAGTGGTTCCAGATGCGAAGGAAAGAGTGAAGGCGCTTATCGAAAGTGTTGCAGGGTCCCTTTAACTATCGTGTGCTGATGTGTTTAAAATAACGCTGCCACGGTACATTATTTAGCACCAAATTTTTTTTTCGAGACTGGATAAGCAGCAACAGTTACAATCATGGTCAAGAAATCTCGTTGCCTAGCTTCCCCGCGACACTGCCGGTAACCACTCATTTACGCCTTCGTGCCGGGAAGGCATTCAAAAGCTACAGTTAACTCCAGCACATAGCGGCAATTCGTGTATGTGCTGGCCTCAGCGAGTATGTGCTGGCCTCAGCACATACTCGCTGGGATTGTTGTGAACGTGGTTGTCGGATGCGCTTATTGCTGCGACTGAAAGAACGCTGGCCACAACCTCGATATGGCTCTAGTGACGCCACTAAAGCCCACAAACAATACCCAGACCAAGGAGAAAAAAAAACTGTGGTTGATTCCTGCCATAGGAATCGGTGAAACACGAAAGCGAAATGTGCCGCGAAATCTGCAGCTGAGCATGCTTTGCGGGTCGGAGGCTGTCTTGCGGGTGTGCTTGGCGAGCGACGTCCTGCTGGTAAATCGCTTCGGCAAAGGTGTACTGGCGTCATTTTCGTGACGGATATGACGTCAGTGAAATCTTGGGGCATCGCGGCATAAAACACTTTTGTGTTAAAATATAAAACCCGAAAACGAACAATCCTAAACATAACGTACTCTTTAGTACTAAAGGTTGCTTCCCCGCAAGACGACCGTGTGTGCAGGGGTGCACCCTTTACCGGCCGCTTCCTTCGTTGTACTGGCGTCATTTCAGTGACGAATATGACGTCACTCAAATCTTGGTGTATCCAGGAATAAAACACTTTCCTATTTAAAAAGAAAACGAGCGAGTTATCTGGTGGGCGCAGAGCAGTAATGTTTCGCTCTCGTGGCCACCTGACGTACGTAGCGGATAAGCTTATTACGTTGCAAAAATACTTCAGGTTTTTAGAATAGCAGAGAAGAGTGTAGCAGGGGACCTTCTAAAATAAATGGAAGAAGCAGAGGGTGCTCACAAACCCCAAACTTATTCATTTGAAACCATTTATTCTGCCTAAGCCTGATGTTTCTCCAACACCGCGAAGATGAACGCGTTGGAGTCACTTTTACGGTTTAGAACCGCTGCGGTGGCTCCGCGGCCAAGGCGTTGTGCTGCCGAGCCCAAGAACACTGCCGGTTCGATCGCGGCCGCGGTGGCCGCATTTCTGATGGAAGCGAAAAGAGAAAACGCACGTGTGTTCGAGATTTCGGCGCACGTCAAAGATCTCCTGCAGGTGGTCAGAAATAATCCGGAGCTTCGGCAGGTGTATACCTTCGACGCGTTAAACCCTGTAATCTGAATCTAATCTGAACTTTTACAGTGTAGGAAATGCCTGCCCAGTCTAAAATCAGAACAGGAATACCGCAAAAACCTAACAAGAATTCCCGTCGTACGACAAAAAAAAAAAAAAAAAAAACTTTGTTGTGACAACAGAAATCCCGCGGTTATGACAAACCCATCTGTTGCTATGACACACATTTCTGTCGTAACGACAAAGTCAATTTTCTCAACGACAAACATTCCTGTAGCCACAACAGAGCTGCCATTTACGCTACCCTTCACAATGGGCGATAACAATCAAACCATGTGCAACTACTGACGGAACATCAGGATCCCGGCAAGACACGAATTCGGCACGGCGGAACATCAAAATCAGGACAGGAATACGACACACGATGGAACACCAGAATCGGGACACGACAAGAATACGACAAGACGACAGTACGACACGCGAAAATACGACAAAACTACAGAATTTTTTTCTGTCGTCTTTTTCCGCTGGGTGAGCGGTACAGCAAGGTAAAGAGCGTCAGTGTCCTTCGTTCTGTCTTTGGAAAGCAAACTGTCGGGCGGGGCGTAGCGCGGACGCTGTGCCCCGCCAGGCAAAAATTTAATGCCCCACGTCACCGCTAAGGCTCCGTGGCAGGTGTCAGCTGCGGCCGCAGTGCCATGGACACGCCTCGACCCGGAGGCGGCGCTTTCGTGAACACGTCCACCCCAGCACCAGGTAAGTATGCTTTCGGCGGTCTCACGCCTCGAAACCGCTCGGAAAGGGAACGTTGCCGAGGCTCCGGTTATGCGTTGGTTGAGGTAGCCGAGTTTCGGCCACCAAGCGCTCCTAAAAACGCGGAATTGCGGTCGTCTGCTGCTGACATGTGTCGGTGCCGTGACCTGTTATTCAAACGCGACGTTTTCTGGTAAACAGGTGCCATTTAATGTTTAAACAGGGACCGGAAACCGCGAGGTCCTCTCCGAGCCTGCTCGCAGCTGTCCGAGTAACGGTATACGCACAATGGAGCAGTAAATACGTTCAGGTAAAGCGGGCGCGCGAAGAGCTTCAATAAACAACCCATCGCACAAACCGAGAAGAACGCGCCATTTTTTGAAGCCGAGAGATGACGGTGACGTTATGAATCCGCCACAATTGAATTATTTATGTATGCGAATCAGCTGGAATTATGTGTGGAGGGCTTTCACGAGAGCCTTTTTTTGCGTCCATCTGATGCTAAGCAGGTCTTTCTCTCTCTCTCTCTTTCTCTCTCTCTCTCTCTTTCTCTCTCTCTCTCTTTCTCTCTCTCTCTCTCTCTCTCTCTCTCTCTCTCTCTCTCTCTCTCTCTCTCTCTCTCTCTCTCTCTCTGCTACCACTGACTTTGCATGGCATAAAAATAAACCGGGAAATACCCTGGCCCTTACAGTTTTTTCCCCGCAGAAGTAGCAGGCCAGAACCTTTCTTTTTGGTTGCACGGCTGTTGAGTTTTACAGAGGCGCGTTGACGTAAAGCCAAAGCGATTCTCGACTGATCCCTACGGTTTCAAATATTTAAAAAAAATCCTCACAAAACTGATGCCGACTCTTCCTGTTCGCCGTGGGTGATCGCAATTGCGCCACCCACCGTTTTCATTGACCCCGCCGGCACTGACAGCATGACCGTAGTTATTTCAAGCCCGCAGTTTGGTTTGAATACGTCGAGTGTCTGGCCGAACGGGACACCGGAGAACGAGCAAGCTGGATAAGTGGGAGTACGCGATAATCCACTTCGAAACCACTATGGCACTGGAGAGAGCCGAAACGTCTTCCCCTTTTGGGAGAGAGATAATCCTGCAATGAGACCGGAGAGGTAAGCCCTGCATAATGCTGGGAGGTCTGCCTCAGATGGTTGGTGAATATGTGATGAGGGTTAAATGCTTATTAATAGTAACATTACAAACGAAAGAAAAACATCGTCCGAAACACATGCACACACACACGTACACCGGAGTATTTCAGGAAACCCAGAAGAGCTTTAAAACCCCGTCCTTGCTGTGTCAGGGGCCTAAAAAGTACGTCCTCCTTTCATTAAAGGCCCACTGCACTCAAATTTTTTTTTGCCTAAATTTGATCCGAATAAGTTGTTTAAGCATGCCGTAAAAATCACCATGGCGAAGTTCTAAGCCAGAGACCTACATAACGCAATAACTGCAAGCGTACAAAGTAGCTCTTAGCAGACGATGTTTGCACCTGGCGGAGAGTTGCCGAAACAAGTTCCGAATGGCCAGTGACAGAAAAGAGGAAGTTGTCCCGTGGAGCTCAGGCTTGCCCGGCGACTGGCGCGGCGCGCTGCCGTGCGCAGGGATGCGTTCGCTGGGGATTTCTCTGCTACACCGCCACGCTGTCTCGCCATCAGCAACACATTTTTTAAAACTAACCGCATAGGTAGCAATACCCGGAATTTTTTAGAAGCCAACAAACCATGCACGCGCTTGCGATGTTTCTGGAGATAGCAAGACCTTTTTACTTGAAAATAATATTTTTACTGAAAAAAAAGAGCGCGGAAGGCGCACTTGCTTGTCCATTTATCATTCATATTGCATCTGCCACAAAAAAAAAATCATTTATAAACTCTTGACCACTTGCACTTCCGCGGGCATTATTTCCTGTATCTGGGCTGACCCCACTCCCCCTCCAGCCCTTAGAAACCTCCAAAAGTTAAGCGGCCTAACTTGAGTTGTTCTACGCGCCGGTAGAAACATTTAGGGTTACCTTTTCCTCCCTCGCTAAGTGAACTAAAACCAGCCTTGCTCAAGTTAATAAATATATCCGGACAAAAGTCGGCCGTCGTCTTCGCGAAGTGCGAAAGCTAGCGAAACTGCTCCTGTGCTAAATGATAAATGACATTAATTTGTATGAGAGAAATAAAGTATACTTACCTTTGTAGAGTGTTAAATTTTGTTTACCTGAAATTAAACTGTTATCAACTGCACATGTCCCTGGCGGAAGTACCTATTTGCGGTGCATAAGTAGCTTTCTTGCGCTTCAATGCCTTATCTAGCTTTGGAAGCTACCATACGCTTGCAAACCGATTTTACAATTCAATCCTCGATGTGCAGCGAGGTGAAAGTTACTGAACAAATATTCGCGATGCTGTCTGCACGTAAATACACAGCAAAAAACAGTTTATCATTGACTATAACCTGCAACCACCGTGTGAATGTGTGTATCATCTTGTCACGAATTGATACATTTTAAGAAGGTTTGTAATGAAGAGTGTTAATCAGTAATCCCATACGCAGATAAATGTTGTAACCTGTAAAGCCTGTACGGTATGTTACTCGTGTAAAATGTATGCCTTCCTTGTTTAGATTTGTTGCATGTGCAATCTTTCATACTAAGCGTCGAGTAGAGTATGTAATGTGTACTGTAGCCCACCGATTGTGTAACCCCGCAGTGCTAAAAAAACTGTGAGATGTTTAAATAAAAATAAAAGGGCTGATAGCGTAGGCGACGGCTAACCAAAGCTGATTTTCGATACCATACATACGAGCAAGCAAACAACCTGGCCTTTTTACTCGCTACGCCAAGGACTGCTACTCTGGCAAATATGCCAAGGCAAAAATAACTGCCCATAGTCTATTTAATCTGAAATTCTGAAACGAAGTCAGGACGTCACGGCACGGGAAGTAGCGGATCAAGCGAAATGGAGATAACTGCGGAAAAGAGTGTGCGTTCCTTGATAACTTTCTTGATGTTTGTTGGTGTGTGCCTTCAGCGGATGCCTGTTAGCTTTTTTTAGTACACGTGTGCGATTACGCCGAATGTATATACGCATGCCGTCTTTTAAATAAAAATCCAGTTGCGAGTTAGCGCCCGTCCCGTCCTTTTAACCACCCGTGTCTTTCGTTGCGCTAAATCTTATTTCGTGGGTTGGGGTGTGGTTCACTGCTGCTTTGACGCAGGTATGGCGGGGTTGCTGTTCTGCAGCGTCAACGTATGCTTTGTCCGAGGAGGCAGGGAAGCGTTGGGCGTGCTCTCGCCAGGCGACGGTCTGTGCGATAGGTGGGGCGCATGTTGCGGGGGATATGGAGGGGATAGAGAACCTCTCGATATTCTGGAGGGGGAGTGGTGGACGGGCGGGTTAATTTTGAGGGAGAATGGGATGGTTCTCCGGGTGTGGGTTAGGGCAAGGCGGGAGAGTTTGGCTTGTCGGTGTGCTTCGGATGCAGCGATGAGGGGTAGCCGGTAGTATGGCCTCGGTTCGTGTCCGTTCGGTGCGGGTGATGGCGAAATATGGTAGGGTATACGGAATGCGTGGGGTGAAAGGGCGTGTGGTAATCTTGTTGCGATCTGACTCCCGAAGGCCATGTCCTCGCGCGATGACGCGCCGTAGGTGTCCCGATATTTGGTCGGCGTGGGCCTTGAGTTGGTGGATGGTGCTTGTGTTGAGTCGATTTCGCTGGATAGTGGGCCCTGGTATTTTAATCTTGTTTGCTACTGGTATGGTAGAGCCCGACAAAGCGACTTGTATGCCCATTGTTTGGGTCGATGGGTGGGTGGGAGAAGAGGGCGCTGTGATTTGTGGGAGGAGCAGGATAGTCCTGCTGTCGCTGTGATTGTTGTGGCCGTGTTGGATATGCGCGTCGCTGCCTCGTGGCATTCAAACTGTGATATCGTCGGCGTACAAGGCGCTGTGTGGTGTGGGCATTTGTCGCAAAGCCCGAGCAAGGGGCATTAAAGGGACACTGACGAAAAAATTTTGCATCTTCTTTTTTTTTTGTTGTTGCGATAAGTAGCTAACGGCCTATTTATCACGTGTAGAAACCTCATTTGCTTCCGCGCGTGACGGTTGTTTAATTAAAGACGTTGTTAATGCGGCCAGTCGCAGTTTAGGATTGAGCGGGTGCCGCGAAAGGATGAATTTGGTATATAAACAAAGCTGCCCACGGGACTGTCGGACGGATATCACAGAGCAGAGCTGCCTTGCACGGTCGATTACGCGTCGGCGGCAGCTTCTGCTAATGCCCCCACGTACTGATCTCGTCAGCCGCTTAATTAGAAAGCGACCGTGGACATTATGTAGACGCCACGAGTGCAAATTCCTGCCGCGGCCGGAGAACGACGCGCGACGCTCGAGACAGTGGGTGGAGAGACGCGCGCTGGGAGCAGCCGGCCAGTCTGCCTTACGGTCTGCTTACAGATGTGTTAGGCTTGACACTGCATCGGATATTCGATTGCCGCTCTCGTAAGCGGTGCAGATGATGATTTTTAATGGAAACCGCCATTGCATCATTTACTCCTTTCTCGTATGTGCTGCCTTGTTCGGGACTTGAGTCCCGGTTCGTGCAGAGGTAACAAGCTATCGCTCGAGCTGGTGATGACGATGATGATGATGATGATTAGTAGCTGTCCCTTTGAATAGGGGCGTCGGTTGTCAGCAACCGACTTGCCTGTTTTATTCAACTTGCTTCCCCCACTCACAGCTAACCTAAAAGATTTGCCTCCCCCATCTCCCCCTCACCCCTGTTTTAAACTCTCATCGCTCCCCCCCCTTTTTCTCCCCCCCCCCCCGTTGTTCTAAATTCTCATCCGTATGACTACTCTGCCTGCGTACCCATCCCTTCCCTACTTATCTTAAACCACCACCACTCCAGTAACCTCTTCATCACCTCTATGGCCGTGAAGTTGCGGCTCCCTCTCACCACAAATCCTGAAGCCTCCGCCAACGTCGTCGTTTCCCCCTTACCCCGCGGTGGTCGTATCTCTGTGCAGCCCCTGACAATATGGTCTCTACTTTCCCGATCACTGCCGCAGGATGCACGTGTTTCATCCTGTTGCCTGTAGATACCTGTGTATGCCAAGGTTCTCAGGCACCCCGCCCGTGCTTCGAAGAGCAATGCAGGTAGGTATACCTGCGCCGGCCTTCGCCACTTCGCGGCCGTGGCCGCCGCCTGCACAGCGACCGTGCGGCTCGCTCAGTGAGCTTTTCGTGTCCCCGGCGCGTTTTCGCGTCCAGTGTAATAAAAAGAAATAAAAATAGAGTGCCTGGAATCGCTGTAGAACTTAGGTCGCGGCCAGCTGCCCGATGAGCCAACGAAGTCCCGGCGCCTCCGCCGCCAACGATCGGATCGTTCGTTGTTCAGCAAGTTCCGACCTCCGATCGGAGCGGCGAGCCGGCGCGAAACGCCAGCAGTGTGGAAGCGGTCATGCCAGCACAACCTCGTGACGTGTTTGGATGTTGTTTATTTACAAAATGTCCAGGGAGTGTCGATCGCGCGAGGTCGCCCGCTGGCTGCTTGGTTGCGTTTCGCACACTTTAAAATTGATTTTAAATATGTTCTAGGCTGTATTTGCCGCTGATATTTTGCAGATGATGTAGGTGTGTTCACACCAATCTGTCTCCGAAGTTATCTCGCCTTCGAAATTTTGTGTCAGTACTCTTTTAAGGCTACATTGAAAGGAGTGTAGGAGAGTATTGAGCCCTGCGGGGTGCCTTTGGCGGGTAGCGGAAATTGAGAGGACAACAGTGCGAAACGCGACGTAACCACGCGAATTTGGAGGCTTCTGCAAGCGGCCGCCGGCATGGGCACGCCCGCTTCCGTTCAACCACCTACGTCACGTCACGCCGCCGGTAATGGCCACCTTTTCTTCCAGTTTTGGTTCCGAAAACGCCAATCTTCACGAGCCGTTTTCGTCGCCAGCGTTCCTGTTTGAAACGCAGTGTTTTGCAGATCGCACTCTTTTTATGTGTACCATTAAATGACATAATTTTTATTACATTGGCGAAAATTTGAGTGCCGTTGGCTTTTAAGTGTCCTCCAGAAGAGTTCGCACACTCCCAGCCGTTCACCTCAGACCCGCCGCAGTGGCTCAGTGGCCAAGGCGTTGTGCTGCTGAGCCCAAGGACGCAGGTTCGATTCCCGGCGGCGGCTCTTCAGATGAAGGCGAAAAGCGAAAACGCTTCCCATGTGTCGAAATTTTGGTGCACGTCAAAGATACCCTGCAGGTGGCGGAACTTACTCCGGATGCCTCCACTACTGCGGGCCTCATAACCCAGGCACAGTGTACTATAATATACAAGTGTATCGTGCGGCGCCAAACCAATGGAGAGCGTGGGTCCATTTTGCGATGAAAAAAATCAATGGAGCGCAAGCGTTCCTCAGACAACTCGTGTTGAAGCCAGTGCACCTAGAAATTTCTAAACCAAACTCAACAGTTATTTTAGGTTTTTATAAAACATTATGCCCTTATAAAAGAAATAATACCATTTACGGCAATAAATAAGGATGAATTTAATAAACAAAACTTGGGAATTCATCTGGTAAGCAACGGCCGTCAGGGGCAGTGCGCACAACAGGAACAGGGTAATGACACGTCATCACCCCGCTACAAAGGGGACACCACTAGCAATCATCATCATCATCATCATCTCCTCAGCACAAATTTTCAGCGCGAAAGGGAACCCCCACCAACCAGCCCCAAACGGCACACCTCTCTCTTCTAGTACACAATAGCCGAGGTGTGGCTTGGGCGCGTCAAACCCCACAACCAACCAATTAATTAAACAACGACTCACCCCGGACGAGACGGACTCGTCGTCGCTGGCCCTGGGCGGCACGAACGGGTGCCGAGGGTGCGCCGTCACCGGCGGCAGGGCGCCCCCGGCGTTGCCGCTCCGAGGGTCCGAGGCGCACAGGGTGCGCACGAATCCCGCCAGGTCACTGCGCGCGTTCACGGCGCGGCACGAGGCGCCCACGGCCTCGTAGTGCTCTGACTGCTCCCGGGCCTGCGCAAAGGGAGGCGACAGTCCGCTCCCCTGTAGCGGTGGCTGCAAACCCCCGCCACTTACCGTGCGCATCCAGCGCCACCTAGTGCCTAGCTTCCAACACTCCTGTTAATTTGAGCAACTGTGAAAACACAGCCGCTGTTCGGCCTGTTTTTTTTAAAACACGAAAGTGTTTTATTCTAAGATTCACAAAGATTTCACTGACGTGGAAATGACGCCAGTACAATGAAGAAAGCGGCCTGTAAGGGGTGCACCCCTGCACATAGGGTCTTCTTGCGGGGAAGCAACCTTTAATACTAATGGGTACGTTACAGTAGTTAGGGGTGTTCGTTTTCGGGTTTTATATTTTAACACAAAAGTGTTTTATGCCGGCATACACCAAGATTTCACTGACGTCATATCCGTCACCGAAATGACGCCAGTACACTTTTGCCGAAGCGATTCACCAGCAGGACGCCGCTCGCCAAGCACACCCACAAGACAGCCGCCGACCCGGAAATCACGCTCAGCTTCAGATTTCGCTGCACATTTCACTTTCATGTTTTACTGATTCCTATGAAATAGAAATCAACCACAGTTTTTTTATTAATGCGTATTAAAATTACCCAAACTCACACATGACAATTTACACGCAACCTAAAAGCTAATAGACAATGGAGAATAGGCACATCTAGAGCCACTATAAATAAGCTACGCTTTGAGCTGGTGGCTCTAGGCACATCGGTGTAACAAAATTCGGCCCAATTTCAACGCTCAGGAGAGCAGACGCACGTATCCAAAAGGTGCAGCCACTCCGGTGGATCACCGCGCACCGCTAAACGCTTCGCGTCAACGCCGCCTGCTCCCGAAAAATGCACTTGATTGGCCTAGGGGGTTCCGCATGCCGATCAATCATGCGGCGCTTCCACAAGCTAACAATCCCAGCAGAAAAAGAACATCATGCGGAACCCGATTAACATCTTGAAGAGGCAAGAAGCGAATTGTGCGCGGAGTGATGTCAATGCCCTTTTTAAGAGAGGTGAAGACCCAGGTTTTGGCGGATACGAACTGGGTTCGAGCCCCAGTAGTGCCCTTTTTCTTGCGAGACTCATTTTTAAAATGTTTTTTGGGGCTCAGTTCTACGCATTCTTTTCGTAAAAAGGAGTGTTTTTTTTTTTTTTTGCTAGGTTTACGGACGGGGCGCGTCATATCAGAACGTTGAATAAACTTTATGCATCGCACCGGAAGTTTCTGTGCTTGTACCTACCTATCTAGCAATGGAATATAGCGAATCGGATCGGGTCAATTGAATTAAATTCGTCTTTTATTTTCCAGACGACATTGTCTGGATGGTTGCCGGGGGATAAAAGCTGCAAACAGCTTGACTAAGCCCTGGGGGACCGTTCCGGTGCAGCGGTGCAACAGCAACAGAGCGGGGTAAAACACGACGTGAGCACTGCATTGAAAATGCAATATAGAGTAGAACGATATAACGTTAATGTAAGAAGCTGCTCACTAAGTTGATACTGCAGTTGACCACATTTTGCAGGGAACGCAAAACATATCCCAAGAGTTATCTTCGGGATGTTCTTTTCCCCGGGGCTTCTCCTCCAAGCCGCAGCAGCGCTGAGGATCTGACCCCGGGTATCCTCAACCGACAAACTCAGCCTCCGATACAAAAACTGCACATTTATTTACAGCCCGGCGGGCGACTAAAAAACAGGACTCGCGCGGAGCTCGAAGACGGCGGGCCGAGCTCTCCCGCGCCCGGACCGCGTCTCTCTTGTCTTCATCCCCTCGTCTTGCCGCTGGGGCCGGGGAAGGGGGAAGAGCGAGTCCTTCGTGGGGGTCCAACCCCATGTGCTGGCCATTAGCGCATCCGGTGTGAGCAGGCGCGACCTTCCACGGAATGCACGGCGTTTCAAGGCGGCGCGCGACACGTGTGTTTCATTTGTCCGCTGCTCGTCCCACGGCCCGCGCCCGTTCGTGCGTCGAAGCGCCCGACACCAAGGTTTTTTTCTTTCGTATTTAGACATAAACAAAGCGTAATTGCGTTATAAAAGAAAAAAGAATACAATTTTCAATAAATATAAACTCGGTTCTTGTCAAAAGCACCACGAAGTACAAAGCAGCACAAAAGCCTAACAAGCAACGAGTAAATTGACGAGTCTTCTTTCAATCGTGTAACCAATGAGTGCATACCGAATCAAACAGAGGTAAACGGAACGAACAATCGATAAACCAATCGGCTGTTGAAAGCTTGCAAATGGATGCTGACAACGCAGTTAACCACAGAAATCGCTTTCTCGTCGCGTCACTGGATTTACCGGTCACCATTAACGATAAGCGCACAAAACACGAGACACAAAAGAGGGTGGCGGAGAGAACAGCGCTAATAGATCGACCATAGCTTTGCGCGATCGAGAATTCGCCTTGTTTAAGCGACACCCTTGTGTAGTCATGTCAATAAATAAATTACGCCTCCGTGTATGTGCCAGTGATTGCGGTTTTTTTTAACACGAAAGTGTTTTATGCCGGGGTACACAAACCTCACAGACGTCATATCCGTCACAGAAATGACATCACTAGAAAAAGTTTCACTGGCGCGGCGGCGCTACGTTTCGAGCCCACGGTCAGTCGCCGTAATGGAGGCGTGAAACGCTCTGCCCACTGAGCCATGATGTCATGCCAGCATAGCTGTACGAACGCGCATTATTATGTCCTCCTTTCCTCTAACTTTTCCATTCAGATGGTGCTGCCGTCTAGGAGACGTGAAGCGAAGTAGTACGTCATGGCGCCGATAGTTGGCGCCTCGATAGGGCAGCGTTTAGCAGCGGAAGCTGCTGTGCTTATCCGTCCGCCGTCTTTGTGGAACGCCGGTCAGCTTGTGGAACACCGCCGCCGCGTTCCACAAGCTGAGCTCATCGCAACGCAAGCGTCTGGCGTACACGCCACGGAGCACGACCGAAGTGGTCGCACCTTTGCCGAAGCGACCCGCCAGCAGGACTTCGGTCTCCAAGCACACCCACAAGACTGTTGACCCGCAAATCATGCTCATTTCGCTGCAGCGGACCGTGACTTCACCAAAAGATTCGCTGACAACCCGTTCGATTCTGTTCGCACGGTTTGCGAGCGCCTGAGGTTTCAATCGGATTTACGCAATGCTCCGGCGCGTGTAATCCAGTGTCTAATGTTGATGCGTTTAACGATGCCATACCGACGAAATATAAATAGCGATGTGCAAGTTCATATCGATGCACAATAAACGTTCAAATGTTCCTGTGAAGGCACATTGCACTTTCGTGTGTTACCTATTCCTATAAAAGAGGGATCAACCGTGTTTTTTTTTGTTATGATTTAGCGCCACGCGGGTGACTGTAATAAATTAGTTTAGAGCGCAGCACTGTTACCCTTCCGCGTCTCGCCTTTTGGGCGCTGTTCGTTAATGGCGAATATTCACCAAGTCGCCCAAATCGCAGTCCTTTTGAATTACCAATTGTCGCTTGCAGCCTGCGGTTGCCTCAGCGGATTGATGAAAGCGCGGCGATATGGTTCTGCTGGCAGCTGTAGCGATTGTGGACGCCGTAGCGCCAGGTTACGCGCGCCGAATTAAATTTTTTTTGTTGCTTCCTAATACATGCCAGCCGAAGCTCGCTCTGAGGCCACCTCACCGTCTTCCCCGTTAGCTTTCCTCAAACCAACGCGTACAGCAACAGAGACGGGGCAGCAATGCGGAGTAACTGAAGGTTTTTATTTAGAAACGTTGATACCAGACGAACCACGAGGCGCTTGCAAAGGCACAAGCGCAGAAGAACGAAAACGACAACAGCAACAACAAAAATCCGGGGCCATTTCCACGAACGTGAAACCTGGGTATATGGGCAAAGCAAGCAGTGTATAAGCGTATTCTTGGTGCCTTGGCGTTTTTGCCAACGGAAATGAAACGTCGGTGGGTAGAGATATACAGCTTTGATGTAAAAATCTCGTGTTTTTGAAGCACGAAGCGTTCTAGTTCGAGGCGTAGACAAGTGTCCCGGTGTCCCGTCATCTCGTGATCCCGTCGGCTCGTCATCCCGTCATTCCGTCGTCTCGTGACTACACGAGACGACGGTTACGACGACGACATGAGACGCCGACATCCGGAGCGCAGGCAGGGGCGTAGCCAGCTCTTTCGGTGTCAGAACACCCCATTATTTGCAAAACGCTTTGGCCTTCTTTTTGCCCATGCTATTTACACGCGGGATGGATAATTAAGACGTGAAAACGAAAAGAAAAAAAAATGTCTAAGATTATGTTCGGGCGCAGGCTCTCATTCTTTTTGTTTTACTTGTGGCATAACACACCCCGCGAAAAAAAAAAAAATTCCTTACGTTACTCGGGCCCGTACGTACGCTCTCAGTTTGTTGATATCATTGGCATACCTAATATACAAGCGCAGAGAAAAAACAACTGCATTTTCCCCGAGGCAATAAAACGCGAAGAATGTGCGAGATAACGCGATGGGTCTAAAATGAAATGTCCCTTATTTATTTTAAATGCCTGAAGTTAACTTTAATCTTCTACAACATTTTGTTATGTGTTCTACCATAGTTTAAATTGAATGAAAGATTATCAATTGAATGAACGCTTCTCTGGGCGCTGTTAGTTCGTCCAAATAAATTTTCAGTACAGTAGAATGCTCTGCAAAAATCATCTCGCGATTTACGTTAGGCGTTTGCACTTTATAATATGGAAAAGAAAATAGCCAGCGAAATCGCCGTCTACTCAAGGTCGACGAACCTTTGTCTCAACTGAAATTTCGCGCGCCGGGTGGAACGGCGCGCCTCTACGTAGCGTCGGCGCCTTTCCCTAGATGGCGGTAGATGTCTGCGTTTTCGTTGGAGGCTCGACTGCCTGACTAGAAGCAGACGACGAGGGAAGCCGTTCGGAAAGTGGCCGAAACTGGCGGGTCGTTTGCGAAGCTGGTTCAGCTTGCGGAGTCCATTTCTTTTCTTCCGCCGGGTTGGCGGCTGACTGTGTATGTAGCCCGCCCTTTATCGCGAATATGATTCACCCAATATGTGGCCACCATGCCGGATGCTACGTGACGGACGTGTAATGCCAACCACGCTGGGTGTTTGCGCGGCGTAGTGATGTCATCCGGGGGTTCCCGGTGGCTCTGAGTGACCGCAAAGGACTTCGTCGGTGCAAAACGAAACCGCGTAAAAATAGGACCAGGAGCGACACAAACGGCTGTCTTGCCCTTAGATCGCTCTGTTCCACTTTTACGTGTTCCATCTCGCCCGACTTCAGGCCCTCTTGTAGTCACGTGGTGCGGAGGATCCGGAATTCTTTGCGGCGGACGTCGTTTTGAGCAACGTTACTAGAATATTGTAGTTGCGTTGGTTTTGGGTGCCGCTGCAGCCGAACGGCGGTCGACTTTCGGACCGCGATGGGCAGCGTAAAGTGCTACCCCAAAATATGCTGCGTTACAATCTGTCCGTCCGTATGTCCGTCCGCAATGACATAGCGCCGCCATCACGACAATAAGCAACGTTTGCTGCGATAGTGCACATTCAACCCCAACATGCTATCCTTTATGAAGTTGGCTTTCTTTCCCCATTCGCCTTTTGCCGTGAAGCAGTAATTTCAGTCTTTGGCGGGATATACTTTCTTCAGGTCTCCCACTCAACTGTCCGTGTTCGCAGTGTCCTTAACACCGCTCAAATGACAAAAGTTCCTGCACAGCGACGATGAGCAGTAAGTCACAACGAATAGCGCCGACGGCCCCATGTGTTGGCCACGGTAAGTAGTGATATTTTGGTAGGTGAGAGGGTGAGGCCGAGACACCTGCACCAAAAATTCGTGTCATCCAGGGGCTGTTGCCGGCTACCCCCTTAGAGGTGAAGGTCCTGGTGAACCGTCGTCCGTATATGTCGTCCGCATATATGATGCTGTAGATGTGCGGTGGGGCGCTGAGTCACCAGGCAAGAGGTATCAAGGCTATATAAAAAGCAAAGGGGCCAAGGCAGAGCCCTGAGGCACACCACAGCGGGGCTGAAAGGAACCGGTGTGAGATATCCATTGAGGCGGATGGAGAAGGTGCGATTTTGTAGGTTGACGGAGATTAAATCACATAGGCGTGAGGGAAGATGAATGAGATGAACTATCTTGACGTGGGTGGAGTGGCCAAGGTGATCGTGTGCTTTGTGGATTCAATTCAATTGTATTTTATTTCAACATTAGTAATGTTTGGGGGCATAAACAAAAATCCATAATGTGGACGTCCGTGCCTACGTCAATAATGAGGCCTGACGTCTATGCCTACGTCCATAATGTGGCGTCAGGTCCATGCCTAGTACAGAACGAACACGCTGGGACCGGTCGCCAGCGCGGATCATCTTGGAGAGGTGAGCCAGACCATACTCCACACCAAGATGGGGACCAAATCCTGTTTGGCGAGGGTGGTACAGATGATGCTCGTCAAGCTGCCATTGAAGGCGTGTGGCGAGTATTCGCTCCAACAAATTCCAAATGGTGACCGTCAGTGCGATTGGCCGGAGATTGCGGATGTCGGTACTCGGTTGACCGGGCTTGGGAATAGCAATAACATCCGCTTGAAGCCTGGCTGGGGTTATAGCACAGGTGAGCCATACCCGATTGTACGCCTCTAGGAGTCCCACGAGGGAAGATTCGTCGAGATTCTTGAAGGATTCATAGGCAACTCCGTCAGGGCCGGGAGCTCTGCGGAGTGTAGCCTTGTCAATTGCTGCAGTTAATTCTGCCATGAACATTGGTGGAAGATCAGAAATGCTGAGGCATCAGGGTTCGGCAGCGGAGATGATTGTTCCATAGAATGAGAAACGCACCATATGAAACGAAGTCCAGACTGTGACCCTAACGAAACGCACATGTCAAGCCGGTGCTGTCGGGACAGCCGTCGTTCATGGCGACGACCCGCAGCAGCGAGTTGGTTAATGCGGAATCGGCAAGTCTGAGCTGGGAATGTGGCAAGCAGCCAATTCCGCCTGGCGGCGCTGCGCCCATAGGGGCGGCTCTGGTCAACCCAGGTCACAGTTGTTGCAGGGATGATAAGGACTCCTCTTTGAACGTTGATATCTGATTAACTGACTTCTGAAACCCGTCGCACTTGATGATATGAGATTTACGAGGTAGGCGACTAGAGGGTGAAGGCGAAAGATCGAGGTGAATGGGATGATGCTCGCTACCCCATCAGTCCTGCTCCCACCGCCAAGTAACTGCAAATGGCCAAGTCACCAAGCTAGATCTGGGGAACACGGAGGCATACGAGCGGATGCGGAGCGGCGGGTCGACTGAGTCGTGTCATTAAGTAAAGTGAAGGGAGCATGCTCATGGCGTCCAGAAAATCTGAATCTTGCACCCTCGCCGTGTCATAACCCCAGGCTGGGTGCGGAGCACTGAAGCTACGGGCGATGAGGATGGGCAACCGGGACGTTGTGCTCGGAGGTAGGAAGACCATGCAATCATAACACGAAGCATGGCCACTGTGTGGATGCACATTGCATGACACAAAAGTCACGGCGCAGTGACGCAGCTGAACTACTTTTTGCCATGGCGAGCCCCAGCTTTGAAGGCCAGCGGATGTCTGGGGAAGGCACGTGAGAACATACAATACAGCTTTACCGCGTGGCGTCGGAGGGAGATCAGTGATTGCTGGATACGAGTAGACATTAAAGGAGGGGATACGAGATACGCTGTTCGTTTCCTGTAGCAGCAGAGCCTAGGCGAAGAGAGAGAGAGAGAGAGAGAGAGAGAGAGAGAGAGAGAGAGAGAGAGAGAGAGAGAGAGAGAGAGAGAGAGAGAGAGAGAGAGAGAGAGAGCAAACTTTATTCTGCAGCTCAAGTGCGAGCCGCGGAGTTATCAGTCCTCAGAGGAAGGGGGTGTTCCGACGGTGGCGGGCTTATTGGCGGAGGTGCTCAGAGAGTTCCAATGTGGGCAGCCAACAGGGACGGCGTTTCTTAAGTTCACCCAGTTTTTGGGGCAGGCCGCGGCAGCTCCACTGTAGTATAGTGTCAGTTGCGGGTACGGCGGGAATGGAAGCTCGATCGTGCCGGTTCAAAAGCGGGAGTCGTTGCCACAACTGGGAGTTGTTCACACGCATGCGCGAGTAGGCCTCACGCTTTGAGGGCATTTTATGTCTGCACTATCTATCGTGATCTACCGTTGTCGACTTGCACAGTCCACAACGGAACTTACGGACAGCCTCCGTTTCAGCGGCCGCGTTCGGTCGGCCGTGGTCATAGTGGGCGGTGGATTGGGACGGGAGGTACGCATGCGACCCTGTTGAAGGCATTGGTAACAAAATACTGGCCTCGTCTTGTAAGGCCGGCGGGGAAGGATGCATCCATTGTCGATGAATCGCATCGCAGGTTCTGTGAAACCACGAACACTAACGAGGCCTCACTGAACTGTCGTCAGAAGAAGTCTGCTACGCATTAACTCTGTCTGTCTGTTAATGCTACGCATTAACAGACAGACAGAGGTGGCCAAAGAAGGAATATCGTCTTTAAAATGCAAACCTATACGTCTGCTAGAGGTGCGCGCTCATATACGCGTGCACGGTAGGTTAGTCAATGAAAACGAGCAGATGTCACGTTTCTCGAAAGCCACTGGGGCGGACGACGGCTGCTCAGCCAGGCGCGTAACGAACAGAGCAAAGTTTCCACTCGTCGTTCTGAAATGAAGACGACCGAAAAAAGACGGCACGTACACAGCGCTCCTCGCCCTATCTTGACGGTGCGCTACGGAGTTAAACTTTGCGGAAGCCTAATGAAGCCGTGCGCTTCGATTGGTATAATAGTCCAAGGTCTCACCGATGAACAACGACGACCATTTCGACGTGCGCGAAGGCAGCAGACGATCGACCGTTTTCGTATCTGCCGTGCGAGCGAGCGCTCATTTTGTTGACAGGGCGCTGCTGCCTATGCAGATAATCGATGTTAGACGGCAAAATGGACCCACCACTAATGGGCGCTGCAGGTTACTACAGCTATTCGCAACGAAATGATGCTCCTATACAGTCGCTAAGCGCGCTGAAAAGTGCACTGCAGCGCGGCGCGCTTTCGCGTCGCAGACGATAAGTTATAAACGAGTATGAAGCAGAAGGCTGCTTTCTCGCTTAGCTTTCTCGCGAGCAAGATTTGGGTAGCAGATGAACGTACTTTAGCGCGCGAGGAACAACTGGGCGGAAGTTTTCTCGCATTCTCTGTACGATGCACGCGATCGTGCCGGTGTAACTATAGGTACTTTGCAACAGCTGCGTCGGATTAGGCCTACGGCGTTGTCGGAATGGCCTGCAAAGGCTGGGAAATGCTGCGCACGTTGAACACTTGCCCGCAAAACAGAAACAGTGTAAACGTTTTGATTCTGTTGCAGCCTTGCTTTACGTACACTGAAGCTGAACTTAAGCCGCCGATCCGCAAATCATCCTCAGCCGCAGATTTCGCTGCACATTTCACTTTCGTGTTTTACCGATTCCTATGACAGTGGAATCAACCACAGTTTTTTTTTTTTTTTTCATTCTTACACAACCCATTTGCACGGGGCGTTAATGTTGCACGGGGCGTTAATGGTACAAAATTTTTACTTTCAACATTCTGTCTCTAGATGGCTCGATTACGGCAAAACTCCTTAGTAAACCCGCGGCTCCACCCTGCAGTAGAAAACAAGAGAAAATTATGGGTGTTATTGAAAACGTATTTCTTTTTCAATTATGGAGGGACACTTCGACAAGCGCCCTCCCGCCTGCCTTAGCTACTTCGGGCTGTTTATTTTTCCTCCAGGCTAAAGTTTGTATTTCTCATCTCCATCTTTAGCCAAATCAAGTGTTATTGAAAGTAATCAGATCCTTCAAATATAATTACCGCGTTACCACGCTAGCTAGCTAAAACTGCCCGATTAAAAATCATCCACCTTAAGCTACTTATATCTCGCGAAATACCAATACATGCTTCGTTTAAAGAGAATCGCTGTTTTAACACTTCGTTTCGCTCAACAACTGCGGTCAGTTGTGATATAAGGCTGTAAACGGTAAATATCCGTGAATGCATTTGGTGCCTGAGATGATATGCATAGAGGCCACTGTATACCAACCGCACTCAGTAATCGGTTTTGCTTATTCTCACTATACTCTGGTACACGTTAAAGAACGGCAATAGTCCATGCAGTGTATCACTCCGTCGAAGAACGCGCGCGTTTTGGAAGGGAATGGTGCCTAATTCGTGAGATCGTCTGCTTTTGTTAACCTAGTTTGTTTGTCGTCGCTTCAGTGGTTTGTAAAAAGGATAAGTCCGAAAGATCAGCCGTGGCTTAGCTCGGCTATGCCAGGATATACGTAGCGTGAGCTAAGGTCCAGCTGGTTATTCTTAGTTTTCCTGGTTGTCTAGGATTAGCTGATTATCATGCTTACTGCTGCTAAAATGATTGCCAATCCAAACGAGTTCCATCCAATTCAGTGCCATCCAATCTAATCCAGTCCAGTCCAGTCCAGTCTAGTCTAATCCAATCCAATCGCGTCGCATCGCATCGCGGCGGCGCCTGCGCCGGAGCGCGAGCTGTGCGCCGTGAGACGTCACTGCTCCTCGCGCATGCGCAGCACGCCTCTCCAGGAGCCACGTGAAACTGCTCAACCTCGGCCAGTGTAGCTCACGCTACAAAATCACGAAAACGACTCGTGTCGCGTCCCAAATACTCGCAGTCCTTGCTCCGCGCAGTCTTTGCTTCGCGCGGAGGTACACAGCCAGATGCGGTGATGAGGCGCAGGGCCAACTTCCTTTTCTTTCCCCGCTACAAAGGGGAAACCAATTGCAATCATCATCATCATTATCATTTATCGTTCTTCAGTTTTACACGAGTATATTTGCAAGCTTTCGCGTCCTCTCGGCCATTATAGACATTTTATTTTTATTGCGCTAGTATACCCGATGGCATAAATTCTACCTTACCGATATAAGTTAACTCCCGTTTCCTTCTGGGATAGGTACTCATTTATTCACGCAGAAACAAAATACCCTCGTATGTCTGCAACAATTCTTGTGGGTGTGCTTGGCGAGCGACGTCCTGCTGGCGGGTCGCTTCGGCAAAGGTATTGTGACGTCATTTCCGTGAGGGATATGACGTCAGTGAAATCTTCGTGTATCCCAGCATAAACACTTTCGTGTTAAAATATAAAACCCTAAAACCAACAACTCTAACTATAACGTACTCTTCTTAAATACTAAAGGTTGCTTCCCCGCAAGAAGACCCTGCGTGCAGGGGTGCACCCTTTACAGGCCGCTTGCTTCGTTGTACTGGCGTCATTTCAGTGAGGGATATGACGCCAGTGGAATCTGTGTATCCCGGAATACAACACTTTCGTGTTAAAAGAAGGGGCGACGCACGACGGTGGTATCTAGTCGAAAAGTTGAAAGCTACTGCAAAGGGCAAGTGCGACCACGCAGGCAGAGGGGACACAAACACAGCGCCGTTGGTGTGTGCCGTCTCGTTTGCGTATAAAATTCTCAAATTTCGCGCCACAGTGACGTGTTATGGGTAGGAGTGATGCATTATGGGCCGGCGCTAAAAGCATAATTGTCAGTGTGTTAGCCGCACGTTATCATTGAAGTGATGCTATCAAACGGAACTTGTGGCTCCTTTGAAATCGCCCAGTCATGTTCCTTGGCGGTGGCTTAGGTGACGTCACAGAGACTCGGGCAGAAAGCGGCTGGGAGTCGCCACTGCTTTATCTGTTATCCTTAATACCTCCGCTATCTGACTGAAGTTTGAAATAACATTGGTATCATTGTTATCAGGGCAAAGCAGCCTTTTTAACGAACCAAACTTACATTTTGGCTTCATGGCCCCTTTACTGTAACCTCAAAAGCCGTGTACCTCGCACGCTTTGACCTTGAGTGGCACGTGGAAGGGCTGTGTGATGTTCGCTGTCCCGTTTCTTTTTCTGTTCCCTTGCTCTGGCCGGCAAGAGAGTGAGCGGCTGTGTCGCGTTCCTTCTTCATCTCCCTTACTATCTCTTTTTCTGTCTATCCTCCTATCCTCAGTCTTATTGAGGTGCCCTCAGCACGAGCGGCAGTTATCGGGTGAGTCAGCTTCTCTTTCTCGCGCAATAAAGCAACACACACTCCGCATCTCTTCTGCCGCGCGCGGACGCCGACCGACCAACGAAGAGCCAGACACATGTGCGGAGAACGGTCCGGCAGGGGTCACAAACACGCATGAAGGCTGCAGCACCGGTTTGGGCCGAACGCGAAAACGCGTGAGAAAACGCGTCGTTGTCCGCACATGTGTTTGGCGACTTCATCAGAGGGAAATGTCGCTTCGCTACATGTGTGCGGGATTCTGTCAAAGCGCAACCTCACGCGTATTCGCCTACAGTGCAGGCGTAACTACCTCAGTCGGCGTACGAGCATCGAAGATCATCAAACAACGGTGCCGCGGTTTGTAAAGCGACTCGAAACGCCTGGCGCCGCTTGAACTCTTTTCCTGTTCCTGCAGTTTGCTAACTTAGCCTTAAAGAGAGGGCGAACGAAGACGCACGAAGTCTGACCTGATTTCTCTTCGAGTGCAGGCGTGGAAGCTAATCTACTCAGTGTAGTTTGGTGACCGTCGACGGGCCGCCCTAATTGAGGGAAGCGACTCGCGCGATCGAGTACTCCTCCTGTCAGCTTGGCGGCTCTGCGCCGACGTACAGGCCTAACTCATTCGCTTTTCGTTTACTGCCCCGATACCTAAGTGCGCGCGGACCCGAATGGAGTTGTGTCCGAATGTGAGTTCGCCTGTCGGAAGACATGCCACGCTGCTGCACCGGTCGAACGCGCGCTCCGGGGGACGACGTTTCGTAATAGGTTCCCAACTCCCGCGCACACCGACGCCGATCTCAGTGCGAGTGGTCGCAAAGCACTCGGGGAGCATTGATCACCGCTGGAAACGCCGAACAAAGGAGTCTATATATAGCCCTCTCTCTGTACACGTTGCGCCACACGAAACGGCCACTCAGCTCTGAGTGCCGCTGCGTTTGCTTGCCGCTTCACGGAGGTCACGGAGCGCGTCGCACTAATCGATGGCGCTAATAGACGCCTCGCGAAGGTTGTGTCACGCAACACACGCGGAAGACAAAGCGACTCTGGAAAGCTGATTGCGTGGCCGCTGAATGCAGATGAGTGCATCGGAGGGAGAACGTGAGAGAGGCTGAGGGAAAAGAAGGGGAAATGGGTGACATCGCGATGTCCGATTGATCTGCGTCCTGATGGCGTTAATGAACGGATGTGTCTGTATATGATTAGTGAGCCAGTATTAATTGATCTGGAGGGCGGCTGCGACCATAGAGGAATGTGAAAGCTGCTTCTGTTTACTGTGGCTGGCGGGACAGCAGAGGGAACAAAGTGCCTCTTCCTTTCAACAAAAACAAACAAACAAACAAACAAACAAACAAATTAACAAACAAACAAGGAAGCCCATGGGAGCAAAACGTTACTGCGATTTTTTAATTGTAACGGAGTTATGTCACGCAAACAATGGATATTTAGGACGTCCGTTTTTAGAGTCATGCTGCCAGTATACTTCTAAAGTACACAACTGAGAGTGGGCATTGATTTCAGTTCGGGATACTAACGCAAAAGGCCAAATCATACTGCTGCCGAAGGGAACCAGGTCTTCTGTACGCCTAATTGCTTATCTTCTCGTCAATTCATGTATCCAATTGTCAGGCGTTGTCGGTGTGACAAAACGAGGAGAGGAAGATCTTTTTGTCCCGCATTGCAAAACGACAGCGAGCTACAAAGACGTCCTCTCACCACGGCACGAATGTGAACTCACGAGCAATCACTGCATTTAACCAATCAATTAATCAGTGAATAAACATGTAGAAGGGTTGCAAGCTGGGCCAGTTGGAAAAATATTCTTTGGATGAAACCAGCGCGAACCAAAACAAAGACAAAGCAAGGACGCCAGAGGCTGTCCTTCTGTTCCACTCCTTTGTCTTTGTTTAAGTTCGCGCTGGTTTCATCCAAGAATAAACAGGTATTTGAATAGATAAAACAATCATGGCAAAGAACCCAGGAGTAAGAACAAGGCAGGGGAGGAAACGGCGCTTGGCCTAGGTTAAGCTAGCGCCATCTGTTGCGGCAGAAGGAACTGGGCCGCCGCCGCGATCGGCATATCACTGTGCGGGGAAGGAATGAATTGTGGCCTCTATCATTTTGTCCATTTAAAGGGACCCTGCAACACTTTCGAGAAGCGCTTTCGCTCATTCCTTCGCGCCTGAAACCACTGCGAAAGCTGTAGTTATCGCCAGCACGGAACGGCACTGCGTGATTTGCTCGTCGCACCAGACACACCTTCCATTTCTGCTTTGTTTCTGTGGCTTTTTTTAAAGTTGCTATCGAAGAGCGTTCATTGCTGCAACTAAAGGAAAACCGGCCAAAAGCTGCTACGTGGCCTTGGTGACGCAATTTGAGCCGTCGAAGAACGTCAAGACCGGGAAAGAGAGAAAAATCTTTAGAGCGAGTTTCCAAGTTATCGATGGGCATAGAGCAGTAATTTTTAGCTGAGGCACTTTCCGACCCCCTAATCTAAGTACTGAGTGTGTTGGGTGGCTACGTGCTGCAAGCATTTAAGATTTGGAAAATGTTGAAAAAAAGTGTTGTAGGGCCACTTTAATGCCACTGCCCTCTCCTTCTCCATCCGTTGGTTTTCGATGTGATATTATCTGGCCGCTGACCCACACAGTTACTCAGTATACCCCAGTTACAAAAATCCCCACATGTCCCATGTATCAAAAGCCGGCCCGCAATTGGCCCCCCTGAGCTGGGGCAAACGAGGGCAAAAAGGGGGAAAGTTGACGAGCCTGTCGTCTGTCGGCAGAAAGATGAAGAAGTACTCAAGTGCTCACGGCTGGTGTCGTAAGTGATAAAAAAAAAAGAACTGTGGAAACTTAAACAAGTGTTGCCTAATTATGTTTCATAACTTAAAAAGCAACCTTCATTTTAATAAATCGTGTTTTTAAGTAAATGTTTAGCAAGACCCAGTTTTTATCCCCTAGTTACTGCGCCAGTACACTTGCTCTTCAGCTTCAACGAAGCAGGATGCCCGCGCTGCCCGGATTCTGAAGCAGAGTGTCACTACTGGGGTGGTATTCTCGTGTTTTGTCCGTTTTGTGTCCGTTTCAGAAGTGTCCGTTTTGAGCTAGCCCCGATTGGCTAAACGCGAACACCCTGATGTGGCGCCTTTCAAGCATGGAGCCGCGGCATCTCGGAGCAGACGATTTGGAGCAGACGATTTTTCGTCGCCTTGTTGTGGATTCACTGCCGGAATAATAAACACCTAAAAGATAGTTTAAAGAGGTCTAGTCGTTTAAAATGCGTTTACAAGAACTGTAGCGCGAAAGTCAACCCAAAGCCCGCCTACAACTTGGAAGTACGTCACAATAAAACGGACGCAAAACGGACGTTTTGAAAACGGACAAACGCGAGAATACCGCCCCTGGTGTATATTGCCGCAACAGGCCGTTTCGCAGCCTATACATATTCTTGCTCCATGCAACAGAGCAATGCTCAATGAAATCAATCAATCAATCAATCAATAAATCAATCAATCAATCAATCAATCAATCAATCAATCAATCAATCAATCAATCAATCAATCAATCAATCAATCAATCAATAAATCAATCAATCAATCAATCAATCAATCAATCAGTGAACGTGTTAGCCAGCCCGAACGCACCTTAGCCGAGAGCACCTCGGAGGCGGCCAGCATGGACTGGGCGACGATGGTGCTGAGGTCGCAGTAGACATCCTGCAGCTCGTCCAGCAGGCGGGGCAGCGTGGCGCCGTAGTACTCGTCCAGCATGCCGTTGGTGGCCGCCAGCTGCTGCACGTACGCGTTATGGCAGTCGTAGTAGGCCGCCAGCGCCGCCTGCTCCTCCGAGGCCGACAACGGCGACGGCTGCTCCAGCGGGGCCGCCGTCAGGTCCGTGCACCCCGCGCCTACTCCTCGCCGGCACACGTTGCGGTACGCCTCGGCGTACTCGCCCTGGCACTGCAGTGGTCGCCGAAATAAGTGCACGCTGCTTCACTCGGTAACGGACCAGGAGGTTACGGGGTCAGTTTTCGAGAGAAAAAGGCGAGGGGTACCGGTATAAGCCTTCCTGTTACGAACAATCTTTCCTGGTACAATCATGGACAAGTAAAAAAAAAATATAAATCAGAGCACACACAATCGAAGAATTGGATGCGTGGAGATCACGCAACGACGCGGTTGGGGTATATTTGGATCGCCAAGCTTGAAAGCTTTGCTGCTGTTATGGTGTCATGCGATTATTAGACGAGCACAGAAAGAGGTTGCGCTATCTGGTGTTCCCGTTCATATCTGCGCGCTAGCACTTCATCCATCCATGACTGTACAAGCATGTTTACGGGGCGCCGTCTTTTCCTACTTCAAGTCCCATCTCTCGGGGGCCAACCTATCGCTCTGTTGGTGCACCGGTTGTCATTCTCCGCATTGTCTTAAGCCCAATTTCACTTTTTTTCCCTCTTTAATTGGAACTAGGATGTCTTCCACCCGATTTCGGTGGCAAATTCAATATGCTCTTTGAACGCTACTCATATAAATCGCCTTCCCAAGGCTCGCTGAGCCGGCCTAATTTCTTTTTGTGGCCGCGTACTAAGCACCCAAGTTTTTAGTCCTCAAGTTTCCAAAAGCGCCGAACCACAAGTCATCACCGAGAGAACGCACTGGTCGTGTTCTTTCCACCTCAGTGACAAAGGTAGCCTAACAGAACGTGCTGTTGTGCTAGTTGGTACATACTGAATGGGAGGCTTAGCGCAAAAAAGACGAGGACGGTGGCAAACGTGACAGGCCCTAGTCTAGTAGTCATTACTGTAGCCTAGTAGCCTAGTAGCCAAGTAGTCATTATTGTACAGTGTTTGCGGAGTGCTCCCTACTCCTTCGTTCTCACGGTTCGAGTCGGCACTGACTTGTCCAAGATGGATACGTAGTCGTATACATCCAACGCTTATAGTATTTCATCGACTAGGGGGAAGGGGGGGGGGGGGCTTTCTTCGACTAACTTCACTTTCATGGTTGTCTAAGCTTTTATGAGTGCACCTTCTGAAGCATTCTTCGCGCGTCTTCTCCAGAATTTCCATACAAGACAGTGCCATCCGGAAACCTCAAGTGGCTAAAATATTGCCCGTTTGCTCGCTTCCCGGGCTTCACCCAATAAATGGAGCCTCCTAATTAACTGACCCCTTGTGCATTGTGCATGCTGTAAGTTATTTCGGTGAGATAGGGTCCTCTTGGCTGACGCCATACACACTAGAGTGCCTTCCACTCTTCTTTACGGTGGTATTGTACCAGCACGTGCCGTGTATATATTTTTTAGGTAGGAGAAGTGTGTGTTCCTAGAACAGGGAGGGATCCTTGTTTCTCAATGCTGCCTGCATGGGATTCTACTGATTGTCAGTGGTTTTTTACGCTGTGAGCATTACGAATCTACTTAATTAAATGCTCTTTTTCGTAATCTAGTTAGAAATTCTATGTAAGAAGGATTACCATACCGCGCTGATTTCTCCATTATCAGGTTAATTAGGTTAATCAGGTTAATTAGGTTAGGTTAGGTTAGCTTAGGTATGATCTATTGTTGAGTCACAAACATCTCGGTAAACAACTTGTATACAAAGTGTGTGGGCTGCTGGTCTGCATAACTTAAGCTCTGTGACTTGACCTTTCTTGTAAATTAGAATTGGGTTCTACAGGCATTTCTTCGGGCTAGTGATACGTTTTGTCCGGATGAATTCTAAGAGTAAATATTGATAGCGTTTACGATACATCACCACCACCATCCTCTAGTAGGTCACCGCTGGTTCCGTCGTCACCTGCGGCTTTGCCTCTGTTTATTCCCTTAAGGGCCTTGCCTTCCCGCCTTTAGTTAATCCAGTAACCTCGCGAATCAGGCTAGTCCGTTGAGCCCTTCGTTAAGGGATACTACAGTACAAATCTTCATAAAACCTTCCCGCTATTCTCATTATCTCATTTACCCGCCGCGGTGGCTCAGTGGCTAAGGCGTTGCGCTGCTGAGCACGAGGTCGCGGGTTCGATTCCCGGCCGCGGCGGCCGCTTTTCTGATGGAGGCGAAAAGCAAAAACGCCCGTGTGTACGAGATTTCGGCGCACGATAAAGATCCCCAGGTGGTCAAAATTAATCCGGAGCCCTCCACTACGGCGCGCCTCATCGTCTGCGTTGCGTCGGCGCGTTAAACCCTAAAATCAATCAATCAATCATTATCTCATTTACCTCGTTCCTTATCCTACCACTTTCGTCTCTCAGTGCGCAGTTTCTAGTTCCTGTCTCTACCAAAAGCGGGCCTCTTCCTTTCCCTTGAGCTCTCGCCTCTGGACTGTGTGTCTCCGATCGCCGCCGTGATGTAAGCAAGAATGTCACTGCTATATGCCTCGGAGTTCTGGCCGCTTCTGCGGGAGCTCTTTAAGGCAACAACTGGGACGTCGGGGTAACCTTATACGAGCCGCTTGCAATAATGGGGGGATAACAGGCGAGTGCCCACTTTGTTGAGCAGCTCCTCGGCCTTGACGAGGATGGTCTCGAAGCTCTCGCGGTGCAGGAAGACCTTGCGTGACTGGCTCTTGCGGTGGAAGGTCTTCTCCAGCAGCATCACGCCCATCTGCTGGCTCAGGCAGCGAGAGATGTCGCCGTGCACCTGCGCATGCGCAGAACAGCAAAAGTGTGGGCGCACGCTCTCTCCGGCAATATCTCTGAACTATGCACTGCAAAACGATTCAAATTTTAAGGGTGTAAATCACTGGCTATAACTAACACCCTTACACACACGAAAACACCCTTTAAGGCTTTTTTTCTTTTCAATACCCTTGCACCGGAGGAAGAATACAAGGATACACTCCTTTACAGGGTGTTATTACACCCTTTCAGAGAGCGTTTTCAGAGAGCGTAAGTATAGACACAAAGGGTGTAAATAAACTTACCGTGCTCTCCGTTGTTAAAGGGGTACTGACACCAATTTTCGGCGTTAATATTATTGCACAGTTCGCTTCCTTTGCTCAACAGATTACCCTGGCTGAAATATGAGCGGCCTGCGACGCGAAGAACCTACTTTAATTGGATCTCATTTATCGCGACGACGTAACAGTACGCGGAGCGCCACTCAGCAAATGGACGTCAGCTTGACATCCTCCCGTGGTAGCCAAAAGAAGTGACGCGGACAGCGATCGTCTAAAACTCGTGACGTCACTTCACGCGCGTGGCTCCGCGAGCGGCGACTGGGCGCCGGCGCATTCACAAACAGTAGCACGTAGCCAGAGCTATACAGGTATTACCGCTGCCAAGAAGGGTACTGTTGGCAAAAATACAGTTTCACACACGGGAAAGGAAGCGATAATATAGCCCGGAATCGCAATAGAAGTCGCCATAAGGAATTTTATTGAAAGCTGTCATCGAATTTCAGCCGCATTCGTAGGCCTAGCACCTTCAGGCAGCTCAGCTAGCTCAGCCGGTCAGCTTCGGTGGCGCCGCGGTCGAAACAACGCCCCCACCGGCCTCCGCAGTGTTTTGACGTCCGCACAAAGCGGTGACGTCATGCCTGGATTCTGCACGGGAAATTGAAACAAACGATTTTCAGGCCGCTCAATGTAATTAATTATCACGCGCTGAAGTATTTAAAAGTGCTGTGTCGGGTTCACCAAACCATTAAGCATCGATAAAAGCAATAAAAATGGAACATCAAATTTTCGTGTCAGTACTCTTTTAACAGGAGGTTAGTGCAAAATGTTTATTGAAAGGAGAAAAGGTCGGCCTGAGAAACTGTTTTTTGGTCTGCTGCTTCCCACGGGGACAAGAGTACGGGGGACTTAGAGAGAATGGAAGGAATATAGAAGGTATGAGAAATGACAATAAAATAAACCAATTTAAAGAACGTCTGACATGCAACGGGGCGCACAAACCGACTACCCCCATCTAATTGCACCGCATAATCATCGTCCATATAAACAGAAAAAAATAAACTAAATGTGATAGTTCGTGCAGCAGCCCCGAAAGTTGGGCTAGTTGGAACATTGTGAAAGTTGCAAAGGCAGGTTTTCGAGAACATGTTTTTTTTGATAAGGTGCCAACCATAGAGTTTCTTACAGTATACACTAGAGAGGAATCTGGCGCTAGCGTCTATGCGGCTCACATCAAGGTTGTCTGTGTCGTCATGAACCGCCATTGCATTATACATCGCGCTCGCCTTAGTTTCATCATTGGCTTGGATTGAAACGTTTTAGTGACCGCAAATTTAAACAAAGTGCCACAAAAACGCGAAGAATAGTGTTCAATTATGTAAGTGGAAAATAAAAACAGGCTAATTTAAAACTAAGAAAAAAAGAAGTAAAGCGTATTTTCTCCGGAACCGTTGTGCCTGCTATTCCGCAGGGCAAGGTTGTAGTTACGAACAATGTTATTATTTGGGGTGGGGTAACTCATTAGAGACTCTGATTTTATTAATTTTACCATTATATTAAAAAAATAAGTTGTTTGAAGAGTTTCAAAAGTTTTTTGAGCGTGCCCATAAAAACGTTGCCTTCGTGATGAACCGGTGCACAGCGACCGCCAGCTAATTTAACAAGAAAAATAAAAACGTGGCGTTAAACAGTCGTGGACGATGACAAGATAGGACGCATACAAGCGCCCGTATCTGCCGTATCTTGTCTTCGTCGAAGTACGTTTTGTTTCTTCTTGTCGTCGGCTACAAATTTCGCGGCGGCATATTACCCGCTCAGTCATACGTCCTTCGACTGCGGCATGAGCAACGTCAGGTGCGATCACGCATTGCCTGCTGTTTCACTGAACACGGCTACCACAGAAACGGGAGGATTTCGGCGTCCTTGTAGCTCGTAAACGTGTGAATGCTTAGTGAAGAAAGCGAATCCCAAAAACCGCTTAAGAATCCGGTTGTCATGCCAAGCCCAAGCCAAAAAGGATGTCCTCCCATGAACCCCCACGACGACATGGCTTACGAGGAGCAGTTTCCGCTCTAGTATACTTACTAAGAAACTCTATGGTGCCAACCTCCCTTTGCATTGCAAAACCTGTGGCTGACATCATGGGCACGAGTACATTGCGGTGTTGTATCCACATAATGATCAAACAGTTCGGGAGCTGATAGAGGCCTGTCATATCAATTCACCTAATACCGAGTCTGCTTGCTAAAAGTGTACCACTCTACACAAGAAAGGGCGCGCTCTAATCACCACCATGTTTTTCTAATCTGTGGTTCGTTTTTGTGTGCCAATTTCGCGTGTTTCAATATATTTGCCGTTGCGAGTAAGAGCTCGTTTGTGTCCTTCCTATTCGACCCTCGTTCCTCGTGCGCTTTTTAACCTCCATTTCTAAGCGCATTCATGTGGACGTAGTTGCGCTGATCAAGGCGGGCTGTTCCTGTTATCTCTTTCAGTGTTTGGGTGTGATTCTCACCATAGCGCGTGCGCAGATTAGGCGTTTTATGTATAAATGTTTATTCGTTTTGAATAAATCCCAGTTGATAGTCAGCGCTCGTCCTTTCTGGTTCTTTTCTTTGTAGTCCTGGTTTAACGCGCTGTTTCCCAATAACCATGTCACAAGAAAGAGGCTGACGTTCTAGTTTCTATTCCCGTGTGCAGGGATATCGGAAGCAGAAGTTGAAAATAGAATACGTGCTTCACGGTTGTCAACGATAAATTTCTTAAATCAAGCCTATGTCGGTCTTTCCGCGTTCAGGCACCACGTGGGCATTAGGCACACCGTAAAGCTGGGCTGTAGATTATTTTGACACCTCTGGAGAACCTTTAACACCCGTGCTGCACGAGAGTTTCGAAGGCCTTTGAGTCGACTGTCATTTGACTCAAATGACACCTTTGAGATGCTACACGACGGTTTTCAAATGTCTTTGGTTGAAATATCTTTGAGCCAAAGGAGCACCACCAACGACGTTTGAGGCGCTAAAAAGGCCTTTGAAACGCGAATTTTTGTACTCTCGAAAGTAGTTTCTGCATGCCATAACTCAGGGCCGTACCCAGAGGGGGGGGGGGGGGGGGGGGGTTTGGGGGTTCAAACCCCTACCGAAATCTTTTCCAGGCAGCACGTAAACAATACTTACTGTTGCTTTCAACAAAACTACCCCCTTCCCAAAATTCATACCCCCCCCCCCCCCCCGAAAATATTTCTGGGTACGGCCCTGCCATAACTACAAAAATAATCATTTACGAGTGAAAATTGGGGTTTGAAGTGTACAATCTTCATAACTTCTCATTTGTTTCTGTTTCTATTTATACGCTAATAACTGTTTCTTTTTGCTCATTTTGACTCTAAAATTAAATTTTTGTCAATAACGAAACAGAGCAGCAGTGGCGACACCAAAACATGGCGGGTGAATGCGGAAACTTTCAACTGCCTTTGAGAAATGTCGTGTAGATCGGCGGAATTAACTCCTTCCAGTTCGAATGGCCTTTGAAATTTCGAGGGTCATTCGACTGAAACGTCCTTTCAAACGCTCGTGTAGCACAGGTATAAGTGAGGTGAGTCAAAATCCTTGTTATCGCCAGCGCGAGCAAAACAACCGTACCGGCTGGCAACTGAAACAGCCCCACAGTGGTGTTGAGCCTGGAGGGCCAAACACATGTGCGGAGAAAAGTATACGCGTTCCCGCACGTGTGTTCCCTCTCCGGAAACCGTTCCGACGACGGTCGGAAGGAAGGAAGAATAAAGGACGGAAAGGCCGGGAGGTTAACCAGGTGTAGAGCCCGGTTTGCTACCCTGCACTGGGGGAGTGGGGTTCAGGGGATAAGACAGAGGGCGGGAGAAAAGGAAGAGATAGGAGTGGGAAGGCGCGCACTCTATTCCCGTTTCGGGCACTATAGTCTTTCGTGCAAGTTTGTTTCGCTCAGGAAACGTAAAAGACATTTCGTCGCCTTCTGCGAGGTGGATGGTAAAGACCGATGACTTACGATAGTTTCTACTGTAAGTGGCCGATTGCCCAATCGGCTGAGCGCTGTGGCAAGCACGCGCCTCTCAGACGAGTATTCGGGGCAGCGACACAGCGCATTCTCTGTAGTCTCTTCCACCCCGCAGGAGCGCTGCTGGCCATGCCGATGAGGAAGGAGTTGGCTTTCGCGAAGGCCACTCCCAACCACAGTCTACAAAGAAAAGTCGACTGGGGTCGAGACAGCCCATACGGAATACGGCACTGAAGAAGAGGATCTTGAATATACAGACGGGGATCCGAGAAGTCCGGTGTGCTCCATTGCTGCATCGTAATCTGCGTGCAAAGCAGCGAAGCGTCCTGGCGGCATCGGTCGTTGAAAGCGGAAGCAGGATTTTGCGGTCGCTCTCATGGCCTGTACGGGCAGCTTCATCCACCAACACGTTACCGATGACTCCGCAGTGACCTGGAAGCCACTGGAATATTACGTCATGGCTGGCTGTGATGGCTTGATGGAATTTTTCTCTTATCTCCGTCACCAGTTGGTGGAGGGGGCCGTAACGCACGTAGAGCAGCGCGTAAGCTCTGTAAGGCAGCCTTGGAATCAGAGAAGATCGCCCAATTTTGAGGAGTAGCTCCGATGAATACGCACGAAGGCTGCAGGACCGGTTTGGGATAGGGGAAAAACGTTTGCGGAAACGCGTCGTTTTCTCCGTACATGTGTTTGGCCTTTTAGCCGCTCAGCCACTGCGGCGGGTAATTCCACGATGTTTAAAAATACATCTGTTTGATTTTCTCTGGAGGTACATATGTATTTATTGTTCCTTAGGAAGAGAGGAAGGTCCACCAGCAGGCGTAAATTGTCTCGCCTAGGGGCGGACACCGGAACGCCTGCTGGTGTACGGGAGGGGGGATAGGGAGGAAAGAGTACATAGGAATAGGGGGATAGGGTAGATGAGGGTTAACATGGAACACATAGAAAACACATGGCAAGGTTAACGGGGAAGATATATAAAAGACTTACGTTAAAATAAAGAAAAGAAAAGAAAAAAAAGAAAGAAAGAGGAGTTACACAATTCTGCAAAGTACGAATACACATAAACACTACAGATATACAATAAGCAGCGCAATTTTAACAGGTAGACATGCTACAGGTTTGAAATAACACGCGTGTGGAACAATGTCCACACGCAAAAGCTTATTTGTGCGAACTTTTGTGAGCGGTAGTTCGCAGTGTTTGCAAGCTCAGGTGTAGCGACTGCTGCTCTAAACCGTCCAATACCGGCCGAACAGAGTTTATGTTATCGATTAATTGACGGGGAATAGGGAAAGTTACACGTTATAAAATGCCAAAGAATTATTTGTTTGCGTTTAGTCTGCGGATGTTTTGTGGCGTCGATTATTAACTGGGTAAATTATTTGTTCATAAACTATAAAACATTAATTAATAATTAACGGTTTCCATTCATTAAAAAACTGAAACTCCGTTAAACGACGGACACCGCCACACCGGATGAAACAGTTATCGTAAAACTCTCAGCAGCCTTGCGTTGCAGGTACGCTCGGAAGCCCTATTTAAGTTCACTTTAATCCGAGGGACTGCATGAAGCAGATGTTTACGGCGGTAGGCGAGCGGACGTTTCTGTGGCTGCTGTTGAGCGCCCGAACGTCGGCGCACGTTGAAGGGGCTATAAAGATAAAATGCAAGCCTGGTTCATTAAAAAGGCTGCTCGTTCAAGATAACAATAATACAACTTTTTTCGCACACCGCAAACAAATAACTGAGGGGCGCCGCGAAGCAGTGGCGGCGCCCCAGCCACATACTATGACGTCACAGAATATTGTTTGTGTGATCGGCGGAAGGAGGGAAGGTAGGATAAAGGTACAAAAAAGGCGGGAATGTTAATCAGATTATTGCCTGGTATGCTATCCTACACGCCGTAAATAGGAAAAATGAAAAAAAAGAGAAGAAAACAGAAAAAAGACGGGGAAAGGGGAGGGCAGACGGTAAGTAGGTGTGTCCAGCGTTTCGACACTATAGACAAAAGAGTTCAGTGAGTGCATAGAGGGTAGTCTTTTGTGCTACAGTCTTCTGCACAAGTGCGTCGTTTTCAGGAAGCGCAGGAGCGCTTTTGTCGCCTTGTGCGTAGCTGACGGAGAAGGCCAGTGGTCCAGGATTTCTCCCTCATAGAACTGCCGCAGAGAGTCTAGCATTCCGTAGAGTGGAAGAGATTGAAGCGTTCTTACCAAAGAAACAACGTTGACACTCGCATAGAACATAGCGCATGGTTTCCGGTGTGTCACAGACTTCGCACACCTCACTGGCTGCCATTCCGATCAAACAGGACTACGCATTTGTGAATGCGACTCCAAGCCAGAGACCACAAAGAACAGTTGCATCAGACCATGGGTGGCCCAATAGAAGAGGGCGCTGAAGATGCGTCTCCATGGCATTAATACGAGCGCTATTGAACTGTTGGGTAGTCCTTTGGATATTGTGGTCTCCCGGGCAAGTTTCCGGAGAGTCATAGCTGCATTCGTCCTGGATAATATAATTGATACGGTCCCCGTTTTTCAATGTACCAAGCGGGCGGCAGCGTCCGCACTTTCGCTGCCGACGATGCCGCAGTGACTGGGAAGCCACTGGAAGGCAAGATCATGACCCGCTTGCGCAGCACGGTCGTATAATTGTCTTATCTCGACCAGCAGCTGTTCATGAGGTCCGCGGCCCAGGGCGATTGGAGCGCAGGCTTTGAGAAGCAGAAGATCGCCAATCTTTGGCATGGGGTTTGCTCAATGGTGTAAAGGGCGCAACGGACGACAACGGTAAGTATAGTAGCCTCGAAGGAGGTGCGATGCGCTATTTTGAATTCTGCGGACATCTCAATTCGTGGTATAACAAAGGCGTCGGCAGAACCAAATGTTGTTACAGAGCCATCGGTGTAAATAAAGGTGCGGTCACTGGTAGACATACCTCTCGTACCTCTCATGCAGATAAATGAGAGTTAGCTGCTGTAGTACCAGTACTAGCGTTAAAAAATCTCGCTTCTTCGTTAAGCCTGGGATAGCCAGGCATGTTCGAGTCTGCGCCGTACACAGAAGCGGGAGCAGCGGCCCCTCACCGCAGGCGTATAGTTGGCACCGATGTAAGCCATCGCCAAGGACCATGACTGGGCGATTGTAGTGGGGCCTTGTTGAGAATGGGCCAACCCAGCGCTGTCCCCACTTTGGGACTGGTGCATCTCACCGCAGCCACCACTGTTGGGAGTCAGCCATCCCAGCGCTGTCACCACTGTTGCGACTGGCCGGCCATCCGAGCGCAGTCACCGGTGTAGCGACGTTGCCTTGCTCCGTCCGGTATCGACGCGGCACAGAGCAGTGCGATGAAGTTCTCGAGCCGACGAAGAGTTGAGGCAACATTTATGTGCAGTATGTACAAGGGTAACAAGATCGTTACATGGCTCGCACAAAAGCGACAGCACGTCTCAACTCGGTGCCTCCGAAAAGTGCTGCGCTCGCTGTGCTTCCAGGCTGGTTTTATACCCGCGGGGGTCCGTTGCAGCCGCGAGCGGTTTGGGTCGCTCCAATCAGGACTCTCGCTGGCCGAAGTTTGAATCCGACAAATGAAGGCGAACGGGTTGCGTCAGCCGAGCCTCCACGACGGTGAAAGGGAAGGCGACTCAGAGGCGCCGTCTCCAGGCATGTCGCTGCGCGTCTGTCGCGGGCCGTTCGTCCGAGGCATGGTTTCGGCTGGGAAGGTAAAAGGAGAGGCGACTTTGCGGCGCCTTCAAGTTGGAGCACGTCTGTCGCGGGCGGTTTGGCAGAAGCGCGAATCGGCCCCGCCATCGTGCGTCGCCAGATGAAGCAAATTTCGGCTGGGCGCTTTGGCACAAAACAGCCTCTAGTACGGTTCCGTCGTACCACTTGTATGCGAATGTGCAGTTAACTCACTGATAGGTATCTTTTTATTGATGGCCTATAATACGCCACCTCTTGAAAGCTTTTTAATATTTATTTCGTTTTGCGGCTTAAAGAGTCTTTCGTGGCTGGAACGCAGCTGAGTGAGACACCAAAGGCTAACTCTTTCAAATCGAACAAACTTGTATCTGGTCTTCATGGTCCCTTACCATGGAAGATCCTTAAACTACTTGTCCAGTATTTCGTAGTAGAGGTTGGTTCGCGGTGACCATCGCCTCCTACTAACAAGCGAGAAAAGCTTTTAGCGTGGGGTGCCCTGATTAATAACTTGGTAATTAATAACGCATACTTTAACGTATTCGTTAAAGGAGCCATGAAGAGAAAATGCAAGTTGGTTTTATTCGAAAGATTTCGTGTTTTATAGTGCCCCCAGCGCTTGTCCGGATACAAACGGTGCTTTATTCACTGAGAAATTAAACAATTTATGTTAAAATTTTGATTTTCCCGCTCAATCGTGCGTTTGCGTGGCCCCAAGTGACATCACGGGAACCGACCGCTCTGCAGCCTAGAGTACCTTCATTCACGCATCCGCCGTACAGGGTAGAGACACGTAACGCTGGCGCCGCCATGTTCGGTTGCTCGCTCGCCGCCGAAGCAAGTCATTGTGTCAAAACCGCGCTAAAATTATCGCCGCAACGCGGTTTACTGAAGAAGTTTGAATCATATTGTCTGTTTCGCGTTGCTAGGTCTCGTGGGAAACGAAAAGAATAACGCGTTGAGCCCGTTGGCCCAATTGCGGCGGCACGGGACCGTTCAAAGGTTGTCTCCACCCTGTAGCGGTGTTGGTTTGTTCCCGCGTTTCTTTACGTTCCGTAACCTAGATGTCGCCACCATACCGTGGCAAGCGTTTGGTTTGTTTTTGCCCGCATTTAAACCTGGCTTGTTTTTGTTCTGGGAGAAAATATTCGTTCCCTGAAACAGTGCTCGCTCGACAAATGGGGTCACGTAAGACACCGTTGCTTGCGTCAATCGGCCAGTGTCGTCTGAGACAACCTTAAGCCCCATAGTGCTGTGCAGCTAAACCAAAGCATGCTGTGCGCAGTACGAACAGCAGAACGCATCAGTACTTCTATGTTTACATGTGCTTTCGTAACTTCCACTGTTTGTCCCATCATTCCCATTGCTTTGTAAAGAATGTGCCCTAATTTTAAGCGCAAATCGCTCGTTCGTCTAGTTTGTAAGCTCTACCTAATTTGTGTCTGCTTCTGCCAGCCTCCGCCAATCGCAGAGCTTAGCCCATGTGACATCACAGGTTCTGTTGAGGGAAATGAGCTCGTGGGTCGCATGACCATTCCCGTTTTTCCTAATTATGTAGCTTATTTGAGCGAAGTTTACGTTAAAAGTGGTGTCAGTATGATTCTAACGAGACAATCTTTTGAATGAACCAAACTTGTGTTTTCTCTTCATGGCTCCTTTAACGCATCCGATGACGGAGGAGGGAACGTAAGTGTGCGCACGACCTGTAGCTCTGAAAATGAGTTTCTTCTTTCTTCCAACGAATGGTTTCAACCGTAAACCTTTTGATGGTCACGAGATCACGTCAGCCCCTGTGCCACGGGAGTAGCCTGTTTTCTGTGCGCGAAGAGTCTGAAGTACGGATGCGTGCTGCTGCCAACGCCGTTATTACAACGAGGCATGCCGGGAAATGAGCGCGTATTTCGAAATGTCTCTGCCCTTCGGGCAATAAAACTTTGGCAGTGCCTGTTATCACGGCAACCGTGAGAATTACCGTCTCACGGCAGTCGCCTCTGATTGGCTAAGCACGCCACCCGGAGATTGTCTGGGGAAAATATTCCCCGAAAACTCGTTTTTACAGCTCGAGGGCGTCCGACACTTGCTGGACGGCCATGTGTTGTATGACGTAGTCTTTGCACGCCGCCGCACTGACAAGGTACGGCGGGAACGTCTCTGCTGCACTGGCCTCGCTCGGGTGTCTTCTGCAGTCCCACAGGAAAGTGTCATCCCCACCCGGGGGTAGGCATGAGTAGGTGACGGAAGCCGAGTGGCCGGCTGACACGACGTGAGGCCGCGTCGCGTTTGCAGGACAAATAAAGATGTTTTCTCTCTCTCTCTCTCTCTCTCTCTCTCTCTCTCTCTCTCTCTCTCTCTCTCTCTCTCTCTCTCTCTCTCTCTCTCTCTCTCGTTTTTACAGCTGCAAATGTGGCGCTGTGGTATAGCACGTGCTTTGTAACGAGAAGGCTCAGGTTGGAATCCGACATGGGCAAAGTGGTTTTTGTAGCGTGAGCTAAACTGGCCGAGGTTGAGCAGTTTCGCGTGGACCCTGGGGAGCCGTGCTGCGCATGCGCGAGAAGCAGTGACGTACACGGCGCACAGAACGTTGCTCGCTGCCCGGCGTCTCTCACACACCCCACGCGCCCAGCGTCTTCGCCGACCTCCGTCCCGCACGTGGCGGCCCGGTCCACTTGATGACCATGCGAGGGGTGGCCGGGTGTGGAACCGGTGGCTCGTGCGTCGCAGCAACACCGGCGTGCGCCTGTGGAACCAGCTTAGCTCTGGGGCGATTGGTGACGCTGCACCGGAGCCGGCCGCTTGTCACAATGCGTATACCGTGTGTGTGTGTGTGTCATTGAAGTAGCCGTAAACATGACAATCAAGCTAATTCTAGACAACCAGGAAAGCTAAGAATAACCAGCTGAACCTTAGCTCACGCTACGTATATCCTGGCATAGCAAAGCTAAGCCACTGCTAATGCTTTTTTAGCTTTCAGATGTTTTGAAGTTTTCGCTCATGATGATTTTGTTAACGCTTTTTTTCATTCTGGTTATTAATATATAAAGTAATCGGCACACACGATTTCTAGAAAGGGTTGGATTAGGTTTAATAAAGGTTGTGTTCTGTGTCGTTGGGCTAGGTTAGGTTAGGTCCATTGCTGTTGGGCTGGATTTGGGTAGGTTGACGCTTTCTGTATTACTCTGTGTAGAATAGGGTAAGCTATGTTAAGTTAGGTTCCGTGAGTTAAGGTTATGTTAGTGGCGTTGGGAGATAATATTATTATTCAGCGAATTTTAGGCCAGCCAGCTTATGTGAAAACTGCCGTGAGAATTTCCCGGAGGTAATTCTCACGGTTGCCGTGAGATTAGACGTAGTTTAAAAGTTTGGTCTCTCTCTCTCTGGCAGAGTGGGCGTGGCGCTGCTATTGGCGTCGCTCGTTGCTGTGTACGCCGCTGTTGTTAGGGTGCACTGCATGCTGGAAAATGAGCGCGTAGTTGGCTTGGACAGGGCTGGATTAAGTTCGAGTGGCTCGTGCGGCCCAGACAAGCACTAATCTGGTAAAAAAAGTGTTACGCGAACAGCGCTACAAGCTGTGAACGTTTGGCGCGTGTAACACACCTGCCTCGATATTTGATGAAGTTTTTCTGTTTGGTTACGCCGGTGCGTGATTCCCCCATACTGTCGTGTCTCCGGGGCAAACCGACCTTGAGAGGCACCTTTGACGTCCAGAACGTCCCGTAGCGTTTATTCAGGAGGGACATCCGCAGGAACGGGCTGGCTTCTGTCTAAGCTTCCAATGGCGGCGCAGCTACGATTGCGGGAACGACGAAGACACGCTGTCAGCGCGCGCATGCGCGGGACGCTCTTTATTCGTGTGCATGGATTGGGACGTGCAGACGCATGGACAAATGAAATGTGAACGCGCAACTATGAGTGGGAACACACAAATAGAGCAGTTTCTTTCTATGCACGTCAAATTGCCGCATCACTCCTTAACTACAGCAAAGTTTGGAAACGCGATTTTACGAACATATCACCACCACGTCATTATGTGATCTCCGCCAACCAAATGCTTCGATTTTGCGTTGTCTGGTTCATATTAGCCTCTAGTGTCAGTCACTGTCAGTGCCTCAGTGCTGGGCATACGTGTCTGGTCCAACTTTTCCTCTTTTTTTTTCCTCTCTCTTTTTTGCCCATTTCCCCTTTCCCATGTGCAGGATAGCAAACTAGGCTCCAGCCAGGTTAACTTTCCTGCCTATCTTCTACATTCTTCCTTCCTTCCTTCCTTCCTTCCTTCCTTCGTGTTCGCTTTTTGTTTGTTCAAGACTTTTTATGTAAACCGCAAGTCTAAATTGGGAGATAGCTCTATAGAACAAAGGGGCATGCTTGAGGCATACACGAAAATTGAAAGGCCTGAAAGTGATTTACAGAAAACACGGAAGTTAACAGACGCGGTCAGGAGCACGCGCGCTCTCTCTCTACTTAGCTATACGTCCACAAAACAACCTGAAATGGCCACTAACCGTACGGTCAGGTGCATAGGTAGGCAACCACTGTGAAGCACTGCGGAATCGAATTGGTTTCATACAGAATGAATCAGACACGAAGGCGTTGGAGCGTTTGAAACCTTACTATTTTTTTTTTCAAAAGCACGAGGATCTTACCTGAGAGTCGACCTCGACTTCTTGCAGAAGCACTTCCCAGCAGTTGAAGAGACTGCTGTGGTACGGAGGCCTGCGAAATGGCAGAAAGAGAGAGAAGATAAACAATATGCCCGTGCACTCCACGTAGATGCGTGGTTAATAACGAAGATCTAACGTGAGGCCGGGGTTTACACGATTGTTGCTCCCTAAATGGTTCATTAAGTCTCTTTCGTTACACGTTGCGTGTTTGTGGCCCATTTCCTTTCGTTCCCTATAAGGCTCTAGCTGTCGCTGATCGTAAGCGCCTGCTCCTCGGAAGTGCGCACAGCGCGTGGCCTACCTATTCCGAAGTCGTGTGTAGCCGGCGTTTGCGATTGCCACGTTCTGCTAAGAGCAGGATGAACCCAGCCACATTCTCTCCCCTTACGTATAACTCCTCTCCAACGTGGTCTTTTCACGCATGCTTATCAAGTTGCGAAGGAAGAGTTTTCTGCGTACACAGGACCGCTTTCTCCTAGACATACCCTCCTCGGTCCCGGGGTACCCAAATGGTTACCACAACCACAAAGGCAAAGCTTTCCCCCATTCGAAATTAGCGCGTCAAAAGTTGTCTCCACGCCAAAAGCAGGCCTTGCTTTTACTAAGCCCCTCTAGGTGGCGCGATGTGTCCATGCATCTCTGAAGAGCGAGGCGGCAAAAATGGCTTTCCCCGGCGCGAGCGCTCGAATGCGTCCACAGGGTAAGAAGACCCACAGTACCCAAATGGGTACCATCAAATTTCATAACTTTCGTTTGCTTTTTTGCTATTGTAATTTTTTGCACCTATTTCTATAGATAATGAACCAAATAAAAGTGCGTCGTAGCATTTTTGTAGTATTTTTGAAGCATTGTAGGATTTTGAAAATATTGGTCCTTACATTCCACACGCACTGAAACCCATAGTACCCAAATGGGTACCATAAAATTCTATTACTTTCGTTTTTTTTTGCTATTGTAATTTTTTTTGCGTTTATTTCTATGGATAATGAATCGAATAAAAGTGTGTTACAAAATAGTTTTGTATTTGCGCATTCTTGGTACCGAAGAGGATAGAAAGGTTCGCCTTAAAATCATATTTCGGGGTTTAACTCGCTGAAGCAGCACCTGGAATACAGAAAAATTTACAAGAGCGAAGCTTGGGCGAGTTGGGAATACATCGTGACAGTAGGAAGCGCTAACTAACTACAGGGGCGAGAGAAGAGAGCGAGGGCGAAGACGACGATGATGATGATAACCTCAAAGTTTTTGGCACGTACCCACAAGGGGGAATTGGCCAGGGCTAACTCAATTGCTGAAATTCGCGAGGACCTGAAAATACTAATTTGTTACCGGAAAGAACGAGGCCGTAAAATGAAACTTCGTTATCATCAAAACCCGACACGAAGTGCTCGTGTTAGCTTGTAATTACAGTAATATCTCGTTATAACGAACTCGCTTTATTTGAAATACCGCTTTATTCGAAATTCACACTGGTCCCAACCCAAACGCATGCATTTTAGACCGCATTACTCGAAGCTCACGAAGAACTGGACCCGCTTAGAGCAAAGTGGTGAGCGGAGGCATCGCCGAGCGGCGCCGACCCCAGTCACCCAGGAACAGGCCGAACGCATCGTACACTTAGAAAAACCATGCCCACTCCTCATAAACAAGCCAAGGCGATTACTTCTCAGGTCACCCCACCTTCCGGCCAGCCTGAGCCCCTCATCTAACATGTCTACCAGGCCTCCAGCGTCGAACCTATCTCCCTCAGGACTGACTATATGGCAGTGGAATTGTCATACGTATAAAAACAACCAGCCCTCCCTAAACCGTCTAAGTCAACTTCACTTTCCGATGTGATTACATTACAAGAAACGGAGAGAGAGAGAGAGAGAGAGAGAGAGAGAGAGAGAGAGAGAGAGAGAGAGAGAGAGAGAGAGAGAGAGAGAGAGAGAATGTTCTTTAATGTGAACTGGTGAGGTCAGCCCTGCTAGGGACAAGGGGTCACCCCCCATCTGCTACACAAGATGGGGGGTGACTACGTTGATGAGTGGTGAATATCAGACATTAGGGTTACAGCAGGAAGAAGACAAACATGAAACGTTAAAAAAAGAAAAAAAGGACAAGAAAAACAAGAGAATGCTGCGAACAGAGTCCGGACATAAAAATACAATTGAAAAGAAAATCGTTAATGGAAACGCTGAAACAAAATGAAAAGTAAACGACGGAAAAAAAAAGTAACACCAACCCAAGAAAAATAAATAGATGAACGCCACAGTGCGAAAGAGTAGATATCGTGACACGCTTGCTCTGTCTGTGATTTAGAGAGATTTGTCCAGTTCAGTCTCTCGTAGGAACTGGAGCAGAACTTTTGTACCTAAGGTACCGTCACCACTATTGGCCCAGGGCCCAAGAAAATGAAAAAGTTCGAGACTGCCTCCATGACGTACACGAGAGAGGGAGCTCGCTGCAGTTTTTCGCGCAGCAGCGAGTCGAGGGCAGACGCACAGCAAGTGATTTACAGTCTCGCGCACACCGCAAGTCCGGTACAAGGGGGAATCTTTCCAACCTATCTTAAACTTAAAACTCCGAGTAAACGCCACATTCAGGCGCAGTCGGTGCAGAACTCCTTCACACCGAAACATCTCAGGTATCACTCCGTAATTACATCACGTACACACATTCACATCAGCCTCGCACCGTCATACTCGTTCATAAATTAGACACTGCACAAGCACACACCCTTCCCATTAATTGGCAGTATACCTTCATTGAACTCATCCCACCTAAGAAAACTCTCACCGGACTTTTTATTCGTAATATCTACAGTCCCCGGCAGCACTCCCTAGCTTCTATAAATCTCATCCTTTAGAACGTTAAAACTACGACAAAGCATCACCGCCTAGTTTTTCTCGGAGACTTTAACGCCTCTCATACTGCATGGGGTTATCTCAAAACCAGTAAGAAAGGAGCGCAAATGCACGACACTGCCCAGCAAGCTCACCTCACGCTCTGGACCGACCCCTCATAACCCACCCGCATGGGCAACAGCGTGGCACGAGATTCCACCCCCGACCTCACATACACTCACAACATACCACGAGCCACTTGGACACGCCTCGACGAAACATTAGGCAGTGATCACCATATCATTAAATTCCCCCTCAGCCACACCCGCATTCCTCAAAAACTGGAAATCTTTTCGTGACTCCCCTCTCCCCACCACAATAGAAGACATTGAAACACGGACCCATGATATCTTCAAAACTGTACAAGCCCACACCCGTACTCTAGCTATAACAGAAGATCATCCTTCGGTGGACGTGCACCTCCTACATCTGTGGGATGCCCGCCGAGGGCTTATCCACCGCTGGAAAAACAAAAACGACAAAAAACTCAAAACACGCATCGCCCACATCATACAACAGGCAGCCGACTATGCTCGCACCTTACACAAACAAAACTGAACACAATTTTGTAACCGCCTTCAAGGGACCGGGCCCACATGGAACATCCTCCGCTCCATGCTGGGTACAAGCCCAGCAAAGCAGACACCGGCCACACCATCCGCCGCCTAATCCACAATCACCACCTCAATAAAACTCAGCTCCACGCACAACACCTCAAACAGTACGCAGAACACGCAACACTTCTACCAAACATTCCACCTCGCCACTACCAAGGAAAAGAAAATTCCGACCTTGACGCCCCCTTCACCCTTACTGAACTCGCCTTCGCCCTCTACAACCTCACTCGTAACACCACACCAGGCAAAGACCGAATGCACAACAAACTACCCCGTAACCTCAACCACGAATGCACAGCCGCACTGCTTGACTATTTTAATCATTGGTGGACAACCAACTATCTGCCCCCTCAATGGAAACATGCCGAAATCACGCGCATTCCGAAGCCCAGGAAGCAAGTCACCCTAGAAAATCTTCGTCCCATATCTTTAATCTTGTGTAGGCAAGTTATACGAACACCTAGTTAATAATCAGCTCACAGCGTACCTCGAAGAACACAACTTACTACCTCATACCATGTCTGGCTTCCGCACACACCTATCCTCGAAAGACGTCCTATTACAGCTAAAAGATGAAGTTCTTACACCACTGAGCTCACAAACCAAACGCGCCATCCTACCCCTGGACATTACAGGAGCCTTTGACAATGTACCACATCAGGGTATACTCGAAGGTCTATAGAATAACCTAACTGCGGCACACGTATTTACCATTACGTACAAAACTTTCTTATAGATCGTACAGACAACCTCAACCTCCGCCCCACCCGATCCATCTCCTTTCCTGCCCGACCGCGCGGTACACCCCAGGGGTCAGTCATTTCCCCACTCCTCTTTAATCTTGCTATGCTACAACTTCGGGCACTTCTACAACAAATTCCACATATAGAACACGCCATTTGAGCAGGCTATCTCACTATGAAGGACAGTTTGGCATCCACTTGAATGTAGCCATACGGCTGTCCTTCACTTCGAGTTGTTGATCAATTCGCTCTCGCTCTACAAACTGCTGGCCTCCTCGTTAGCTCAGTTGGTAGAGCGACTGCCCCGGTTAAGCGGTCTTCCCGGGTTCGAATCCTGGACTAGGACAAATTTTTCTTCAACTGCGAGGTTTCTGAGAAAGTTGTATAGCTTTCCTTTGTAGCCGTATGGCTGCATTCAGGTGGACGTCAAACTTTCCTTTATAGACACTTACTCCACCTTGGGGATTTCCCCTAAATCTGGTCGGTTAGACCATTTGGACCACAGGGGGTCAGATTGGGGAACAACAAGACGCCCTCCAAGGATCCATTGACATCACCGACAACTACCTTACAGCCCGCGGCCTCAATTGTGCACCAGAAAAATCTGCCCCTCTTGTCCTCCAAAAACGTACTCAAGGCCGTAAAAGGCAACCCCTCCCAGACCCCCAAAAAAGCCTACATGGCACTCCCATCCTTACGACCGCCAAAATTACTGGGACTTACTACCCAATCAGACGGTGCAGGTATTTCTACTATTTGTAAATTAAAAGGAACGCTATTACAAATCACACACCTCATCAAACGCATTGCTAATCGTCGACAAGGACTGAAAGAAAACGACCTTGTGCGCCTCATTCAAGCCCTAATAATTAGTCGCATCACATACAGCACTCCATATTTGGCTCTCAAAAATAGTGAAATCCAAACACTCGACATAATCATCCGACAACCTTATAAATTAGCACTAGGGCTAGCCGGACAACTTCCACTGCCAAATTACTACAGATGCGAATTCATAACACCTGGGACGAACTTCGAGAAACCCATCATGTCAGCCAGATAGAACGGCTCAAGCTCTCACACACTCGTCGTCACCTCCTCCGTCGCCTCGGCTACCAATTACCTGCCACCCATCACCCCCGCCAACGCATCCCTCTGGAACTACGCGATTGCATCTCCGTCGCCCCGATACCCAAGAATATGCACCCCTTCGTAACCAGGGTCGACGACAAGCCCGCATTCGAATGCTTCGCAAGATGCTCCAAGTAAAGCCACGAGACGTCCGCTACGTTGACGCCGCCAAATATTCCGCTAAACCAGCCTTTGCAATTACAACAATAAACCACCGTGGAATCGAACTGACTTCCGCAACAGTAACTGGCAACGACTCCACAACTGCAGAAGAGATCGCAATATCCCTCGCAGCCACTACATCTCAAGACATTATCACCATAGTCACAGATTCACAAGCTGCCTGTCGCCATTACGCCGCCGGTCACATTGCTCCCTTAGCCCACCGCATCCTACAGTCCATCCCTAACTCCCCTTACTTCTACATTCTCTGGACCCCGGAAAATGAGTCTCTGGAAGGGAATGAGGCGGCTTATGCTGCCGCCCGCGCGCATATCTACCGGGCGTTTCCCTCCGACACTCCATCGTCACCGTCGGAAGCGTACCATTCTGTACCTCAAAAATTCAAAGATATCCTTGAACACTACCGCTTCGAACGCCGCATCCTACCATCACCCCACGACAAGTTGACTAAGGAAGAAGCCACCCCCTACCGCCGCCTTCAAACCAACACCTACCCATACGGCACCCTCCTCCACGTCATCCACCCCTCCTCCTACTCCGTCACCTGCAAGTACTGTTTCCGACCCTGCATGCTCTATCACGTGATCTCAGCGTGCTCCCACACATCACCCTCCCACCTATATCCCCCAACCATGAGCAGTGGGAAGGCATGCTAGCCAGCCCGGATCCCGGCAACCAGCTTCGGCTGGTTGAAAGGGCCCGCCTGGCAGAGACCGCCCAGGTACCTCTGGACTGAGAAGACCCTCCATTGTCACAACTCCAGAAGTAATATAGAAATAAAGTTTATTCCTCCTCCTCCTTTGTAGCCTCTACCAGATTCTCGACCACCGACGCCGCGATCGATCCCGCATCATCATGCTCGGCAGCTCGATAGATAGATAGATAGATAGATAGATAGATAGATAGATAGATAGATAGATAGATAGATAGATAGATAGATAGATAGATAGATAGATAGATAGATAGAGACAGACAGACAGACAGACAGACAGACAGATAGATGGATAGATAGATAGATAGATAGATAGAGACAGACAGACAGACAGACAGACAGACAGACAGAGAGACAGATAGATAGATAGATAGATAGATAGATAGATAGATAGATAGAGATAGATAGATCATATTCATCATCATCATCATCATCATCAGCCTATCTACGCCCACTGCAGGGCAAAGGCCTCTCCCATTATTCTCCAATTACCTCGGTCCTGTGCCAACTGTGACCAATTTATCCCCGCAAACTTCTTGATCTCATCTGCCCATCTAACTTTTTGCCGCCCCCTGCAACGCTTGCCTTCTCTAGGGATCCACTCTGTTACCCTTAATGACCAGCGGTTATCTTGCCTTCGCATTACATGCCCTGCCCACGTCCATTTCTTCTTCTTAATTTCTACTAATATGTCTTTAACACCAGTTTGCTCCCTGACCCACTCCGCTCTCTTCTTGTCCCTTAATGTTACACCTATCATTTTCCGCTCCATTGCCCGCTGTGTCGTTCTCAATTTAAGTTGAACCCTCTTAGTGAGCCTCCAAGTTTCTGCCCCGTAGGTGAGTACCGGTAAGATGCAGCTGTCATACACTTTCTTCTTCAGCGACAATGGTAGGCTGCTATTAATTATCTGAGAATGTCTGTCATATGCACCCCACCCCATTCTGATCCTTCCAATTATCTCTGCCTCATGGTTGGGATCTGGGGTCACAACTTGGCCGAAGTACATATATTCGCTTACCACTTCCACTGACTCGCCATCTATCTCAAACTGCTGTGCTGTCCCGAGGTTATTGATCATTACTTTAGTTTTCTGCATATTAATTTTCAGGCCCACGGTTCTACTCTGTTCGCCCAGTGCGGAAAGTATGCTTTGCAATTCGTCCCCCGAGTTACTTAGCAAGGCAACGTCATCAGCAAATCTGAGGTTACTGAGGTATTCTCCATTAACCCTTACTCCCACCTGTTCCCAATCCAACGTTCTGAATACTTCTTGTAAGCATGCTGTGAATAACATTGGAGAGATTGTGTCTCCTTGTCTGACACCCTTCCTTATAGGTATTTTACTGCTCTCCCTATGGAGGATGATGGTAGCTGTAGACCCATTATAGATATCCTCTAGTATTCCTACATAATGCTCATCTACCCCCTGGTTCCGTAATGCCTGAATGACGGCTAGGGTTTCGACCGAGTCAAATGCTTTCTCATAATCTATGAAGGCTATATATAGGGGTTCAGTATACTCAGCGCACTTCTCTATCACCTGATTGATCGTGTGAATATGGTCCATTGTTGAATAACCTTTACGGAACCCTGCTTGTTCTTTAGGTTGACTGAAATCTAAGGTTGCAGAGATTCGGTTAGCGATTACCTTGGTAAATACCTTGTAGACGACTGACAGTAAGCTGATCGGCCTGTAATTTTTCAAGTCCTTCATGCCGCCTTTCTTATGGATTAGGATGATGTTAGCGTTCTTCCAAGATTTCGGTACCATTGCGGTCATTAGGCATTGCGTATACAGGTTTGCCAGTTTTTCAAGTACAATTTCTCCGCCATCCTTCAAGAGGTCTGCTGTTATCTGATCCTCACCAGGTGCTTTGCCCCCTTTCATTTCTTTCAAAGCCTTCCTTACTTCTTCGGTTGTTACTGGTGGGATGTCTATCTCCTCTGAACTACTGTCTCGTTCGGCATTATCCTGTATGTCCCGGCTACTGTACAGATCCCTATAGAACTCCTCGGCCACTGTGACTATTTTATCCCTATTTGTGATGACGTTGCCTTGCTTATCCTTAAGTGCATACATCTGATTTTTCCCCACGCCAAGACGTCTCTTCACTGCTTTCAGGCTACCTCCGTTCTTTACAGCGTATTCGATCCTCTCCATATTATACTTCCGTATGTCAGCTGTCTTACGCTTATTGATTAACTTCGAGAGCTCGGCTAGTTCTATTCTGTCAGCTGCGGTAGAGATTCTCATGGTTTGCCGTTTCCTGATTAGATCTTTCGTCTCCTGAGAAAGTTTGCCTGTATCCTGTCTAGCCATAGTGCCCCCGACTTCTACTGCACACTCCGTGAGGATGCGTGTAAGGTTGTCGCTGGCTTCCTGTGTTGTAAGCTCGGCTTCCTCGTTAAGGGCGGAATATCGGTTCTGCAGCGCGATCCTGTATTCTTCTACTTTACGTTTTACTGTTAGCTCATTTATCGGCTTCTTACGTACTAGCTTGTTTCGGTCCCGCCTCAAATCTAGCCTAATTCGAGATCTTACCATACGGTGGTCACTACACCTTACCCTTCCGAGCACTTCTACATCGTGCACGACACCAGGGTTATCGCATAATATGAAGTCTATTTCATTTTTGTGCTCCCCATTCGGGCTCCTCCAGGTCCACTTACTCTCCCGTTTACAGAAGAAGGTATTCATTATGCGTAGGTTATTCCGTTCGGCAAACTCAACTAGTAGGTCCTCCCTGCTATTTCTACAGCCCAGACCATAGTTCCCAACTGCCTTGTCTCCAGCCTGATTCTTGCCTACTTTAGCATTGAAGTCCCCCATAACTACGGTATACTGCGTTTTTACTTTAGCCATTGCCGATTCCACATCTTCATAGAAGCGTTCCACTGCTTGGTCGTCGTGGCTGGATGTGGACGCGTAGCCCTGCACCACCTTGAGCTTGTACCTCTTATTGAGCCTAATTACAAGACCTGCTGCCCTTTCGTTAATGCTATAGTATTCGTCTATGTTGCCAGCTATGCTTTTATTGACTAGAAATCCCACTCCCAGTTCTCTTCTGTCCTCTAGACCACGGTAACATAAGACGTGTCCATTTTTCAGCACCGTAAAGGCTTCGCCTGCCCTCCTAACCTCGCTAAGCCCTATTACATCCCATTTAATGCCCTCTATTCACGTACGTCCAAAGATCATATTGATTGATCGTGGAGTTTAACGCGCCGACGCAACGCAGACGATGAGGCGCGCCGTAGTGGAGGGCTCCGGATTAATTTTGACCACCTGGGGATCTTTATCGTGCGCCGAAATCTCGTACACACGGGCGTTTTTGCTTTTCGCCTCCATCAGAAAAGCGGCCGCCGCGGCCGGGAATCGACCCCGCGACCTCGTGCTCAGCAGCGCAACGCCTTAGCCACTGAGCCACCGCGGCGGGTCAAAGATCATATTCACGTACGTCTAAATCTTTATTCGGCGAGGGGTGGTCAGATGCCTAGGAAAGGTGGGAGCAGTTTTTGAGGTTGTGCGGTGCTGTGCTCATCAATCTAGGCATGATCGTTTCACAAGCTGATCGTTTCACTTGATCGTTTCACGAGCTCACATAAGAAGAGTAACGTCTCCTTGGCGTGCCCGGGATTCGGGCGTGCTTGGGATTCGTGGGTGCCGCCCGCTGTTTGTGGGATGACACTTGTCGGGACGTTGTCGGGACGTGGAAAGAAAAACGACTGCTTCCGCGTTACTGTCCATATGTGCTGCGGGTTTTTGTTTCGGGCTTGGCATATTGAAATAATTGTAGCTTTCTTAGTTAATTACCCCAAGCAGAAATATCAACGACAGAAATACGCGTTATTACTGTCGGATACCCTCGTCTAAGAGTCTGCAGGAGTGTTACTTTGAGTGCCACGACATTACAACACGAGCGATCTACTAAAAATATCAATGCCAATAAGTTACAAGTACATCTGATGAATGTAGAGAGCTGGATGAGTTGGTAGGTGCACACTTTGAACTGCATGGTACAGCGCAAACAGAAAGAAAAGCCGAGGACGCCCCTTCTGTTTATAAAGACGATAGTCTTTCTTGGGCTACTTAAACCCAGAAATTTTGGTCTGTCTGTCTGTCTGTCTGTCTGTGACTCGATTCAGCCACCCGGCCAAAGCAAAACAATGCCTGCGCAATAGTCTTACATAGTCACAGCTAAATCTACCCGTCTATGTCCGGTGTAATGTTCATACTTGTCAACATTGTTGAAGAAGAACAAGACATTACGCAAATATGAGACAACAAATCAATACAGAAGTGATATTTGCAGTGTTCCTTTATAAAAAAATCAAACATGCTGGACTTTTGTGAAATTAAATACTTCATCAACTGCAGAAAAAGAATTCACTCTGCCGTCGCCTGCTGTCGCCCGCGCCACTGTAGCTTCTGGCGCCATTTTAAGAAATGAACCGGCAACAGTTACGCAAGGTTCCACTAGATAGGTTCCACGTTCTGCTTGCAACGCACGTGGAGTAGGGAAACGCGGTTCTATAAACGTTGAAGTAGGGCGCCTCGATTAACGCGCGTCTTCGCCGTACGACAGCGTTCGCATCGAGACAGCCGGTTTGGAGCAGTGGAACGCGGGAAATTTAAAATGATTTAAGCAAACCTTTGGCGTCTTTACCTTGGGAGGAGCGCGACGCAAGAGGAACAACATGAGAGGTGAGCGGGAAAGCGAAGGGAGGCATTTACTTCGCAAAAGCCGATAAAGACTATCGTCTTTTGACGGCATTTGCAACGAAAGGAGCAGATACGCGGCCAATTTTTTTCCCTCTGTCTTTCTCCTGTGTACGCGCTGTATCTCTTCAAAACATACATCTTGAGAGCCATCTTCCCCGGGCCGATGCCGACATAGGGTTTAATGGCGCATGCAAGGTTTTTTTTTCTTTTTGTTTACAAGCAATTATTACGTGATGTACAGTCTTTGTCAAAATTTTGTGGGCCACGGCGACGGTGGCCGGAGCAAGCGCGCGGCCGAGCAGGGGCGCTGCGTTTCTCGTTGTCGGCTGGTTGCGCGGGTAGAGAGAGTGAGAGGAACTTTCGCTCTTGCTTCTGTAGTGTGTCCGGCGCGATAAGTGCTGCGCGAAGTGCCTGCGCTGAACCGAAGTGCGCCTTCGGCCCCACGGCACTTATCACGCCAGCCATACCATAGGCGATACTACGAAAGGAAGCGCGAAAGTTCCCCTCACTCTCTAAAGCCGCGTAACCAGCCGGCAGCAGCAAGCGCAGCGCCCCTGCTTGGCCGCGCACCTGCTCCGGCCACGGTCACCGTGGCCCACAAAATTTTGACAAAGACTGTACTTCCAGAATACTGCATCGAATACCTGTTTCATCGTGTAGCTGTAGATCAACACCTTGAATGCTTGTCTGCGCATTTCTACAACAGGAAGCCACGCGTTTTCAAAATCCGTGCGCTGTTCCCATTTGCCTGCTGAGGGAAAAGAACGAGTTTCCCTCTCGTTCACGGAACATGTGCATTCAAACCGATGCACGCAACTACGGACAAGATGCAACAACGAACAGGGCCGGTTTCCTTTTGTCCTTCCCTGAGCACCTACAAAGACCCGGACACAGCGAGTAAGTCAGTTGTGCGCAGTGCCAATTGGTCGTTCCGGCGTAAACTCATCGTCGCAACACAAATGCCAGCCCGCGAAGAATGGGGCGCAGCTTTTCAGGTGCGAAACATGCTTAGCGCGTCTGCAAGAACAGACCGAGAACGGCGCATGCACTAGCACTTGGCTCCGGCGCTGCACGGACAGAAAGGAAACGCGATCGTAAATCGGGTTAGCGGGTCCCGACGTCGCCGCATAAACACAGAGAAATAGGCGTGTCCTCGAGGAAGCCGGCCGCATTCCTCGCATTCACTTCGCAGTGCTGCTTGCGCAGCGAGGGAACAGAGGGCCATCCGCGCCTTAGCGGCCCGGAGAACAGCGAAACGAGCGTCGGGAAGGGAATAAGGGACAGGAAGCGACACTGGGAAGATTGGTCTCACGAAAGCACAACACCTTCCGGACTGGCGCGGAAGGCTCGGCCATTGCAGAGTCGGTGCCTGTCGGCGCTATTCACGCGACGGATACATCGCAGTTCGGCGGCGATTTGCGAGATCGGTCGTTGTGCGCCCGATCAAGTGGCGAGCGGCCTTACATTAATAGCGAAGCTGTTTAGCGATTCGTTGATTCCAGCGTTTCACAAAATTCAGTAATCATCATCATCATCATCATCATCATCATCATCATCATCATCATCATCATCATCATCATCATCACAGCCTATCTACGCCAACTGAAGGGCAAAGGCCTCTCCGATTAATCTCCAATTATCCCAGTCCTGTGCTAACTGCAACCCATTTATCCCCGCAAGCTTGATCTCATCTGCCCAGCTAACTTTCTGCCGCCCCTTGCAACGTTTGCCTTCTCTAGGAATCCACTTTGTCACCCTTATGACCAACGGCTACCTTGCCTTCGCATTACATGCCCTGCCCACGCCGATTTCTTCTTCTAAATTTCTACAAATATGTCCTTCAAACGCATTTGTTCCCTGACCCAGTCCGCTCTCTTCTTGTCCCTTATTGTTACACCCATCATCTTCCGTTCCATTGCTCTCTGAGTCATCCTCAATTTAAGTTGAAACCTCTTAGTGAGCCTTTAAGTTTCTGCCCCGTAGGTGAGTACCGGTAAGATGCAGTTGTCTTACAAAACTTAGTATAAGAGTATAAAGAAAACAAATTGCCGACACCGGCAGGATTCGAACCTGTGTCTGGTGGAACAACGCTGTTGGTGTCAGTCGTCTTACCCTCTCGGCTAGGACAGTTTTCGTTTTCTTGCCAGTTGAAGATCCACTTCATTCAGCTGCAATTTGTTTTCGTTATTCGCACCAGAAACTGCCGCAACCCAGGAGAAACGTGCTTCATTGCTGCCTGTCTAAGCACAATTTCACACGAATCCCCTTCACCAAGCTTCCCGATTACATGTCCAAAGAGGTGCACAGTGAGAGACAGTGATAAAGAGAGCGGATTCTCCTCGATGCGCGAGGCCGCGTCCAGCTGGTAAACAGCGCAGCTAGACGGTCGGGTGGCTATTCCGCGCTATCAAATTAAATTTCATGTGGTCGTAAGTACCTCTAAAGAGAATCACCTCTCACACTTTATCCTAAAGGTGAACGAAAAGAGAAAAGAGCACAAAAAGTCACCAGCCTGTGCGTGAACAGTGAACCCTCTCGTGAGCCTTCATTTGCAAAATCTGGCAAGCTAAGCCTAACAACCATCGCCAGTCTTCTCTAGATTGAAGCTGTGCAAGCCAAGAAGTTGTGCGTCTCTCTCTCTCTCTCTCTCTCTCTCTCTCTCTCTCTCTCTCTCTCTCTCTCTCTCTCTCTCTCTCTCTCTCTCTCTCTCTCTCTCTCTCTCTCTCTCTCTCTCTCTCCTCTCTCTTTCTCTCTCTCTCTCTCTCTCTCTCTCTCTCTCTCTCTCTCTCTCTCTCTCTCGACCGCCATCGCGCTGAAATCCTCACCAGCGTTGTGTGGTGGCCGGAGTGAGTACAGCTTTCGGCCCGGTCCATCTTCCAAACGAAACAACCGTTTCAGCGTCTGTTCAACAATCTCTCTCCCGTTTCACCAATCGAGGTTAGAAAAGGTGTACAAACGTGGGAACTTGCAAACAAAACAATAAAAAAGGAAGGTAACAAGGTGCACTGGCGTTCTTTAAAAAAAGACGAAGAAACACCCTCCCGACCAATTTGTCCTTGCTGCTTCAGCCAGCGCATGACATTTTCAGCCCGTCCGCACAACACAAGAACAAAAGTAGAGGGCAAAAAAACTGTGGTTGACTCCCCTGTTACAGGAAACAGTAAAACACGAAATTGAAACGTGCAGCGAAATCTACAGCTGAGCATGATTTGCGGGTCGGCGGCTGTTTTGTGGGTGTGCTTGGCGAGCGACGTCCTGCTGGCGGGTCGCTTCGGCAAAGGTTTACTGGCGTCATTTCCGTGACGGATATGACGTCAGTAAAATCTTGGTCTATCCCGGCATAAGACAATTTCGTGTTAAAATATAAAACCGGAAAACAAACAACCCTAAGTATGACGTAGTATTTATTACTAAAGGTTGCTTCTCCGCAAGGAGACCATGTGTGCAGGGGTGCACCCTTTACAAGGCAGCTTGCTTCCTTGTACTGGCTTCACCTCCGTGACGGAAATGACGTCAGTCGAATCTTTGTGTATCCAGGAATAAAACACTTTCGTGTTAAAAAAATGAATAAGAGAGAAAGTCCGAGAAAATGAGGATAATATCAGGGGTAGAGGATATCGTAGTGCCCTGGCGGGCAGAGCCGGTGGATGGGGCGAGGGGGGGGGGGGGGGGCGGCCCTCGGGGAAGCCGTGAGCGTTAACGCAGCCCCGGATCCCCGGTCCACGTACTGCAACCGCACGCCCACCCCCAGTGGCGCGTCAGCGAGATCACGTGGATGCAATAGGTCTCCTTGTACATCGGCTTCACCTCCTGCTTGCAGAAGGACTGAGAATAACTGGGGAAGAAGGACACCTCCTTCCGGAGCAACGGCATCAGCAACGTCCGGCATCCGGAGCATCAGCAAAGTCATGTGGACGGCGACGTAGTCCAAATATCCCTGCTCGTTGAAGACCTTGAGCAGGTCGTCCAGTTATGTTGTCCTCGATCTTCTTCAGCACCTCCATGAACGTGTCGTGGAAGTCCTCGACGGTGAAGCTCTTGTAGCGAAGAAAGACCAGGGCCTCCTTGCTCTGCTCAGCAATTTTCTTGAACCTGCTGTACTCCTGGTTGTCAGTGAGTAGGCACTCCAGGCAGGCGGAGCTGAAGGCCCAGAAGGAACAGTTCCAATCCGAAGGTCCTTGACCTTCTGCTGGTACACCTTATCTTCGAGGGAGTACTCCTTTTGCAGGATGGACAGGTCATGTTTTCTGTCCACCAGGGGAATGCGCGCTGCTATCTCGCGTTCAATTTCCCAAGTATTGCTTCTTCGTGATTGATCTCCGGTACCGATTCTTTCGAGGGCGATTTCGGGGCTATCTGCCGCTCACATTGTCAGTTAGTGCCCGAGAGTCAAACGGTATACTCACTCGGCTGTGATTGTGGCGCGGAATCGCGCCACCTATACTTGACACAGAACACGCGATAGGGTACACGTTGCGCCTGCGGGCACTGTTATGCGAGAGCGCCCGGCACAAATTTGCTTCGCCTGGCGGCGCGCCGACGGCATGCTGATTGACGCCTCGGTCAGACGGCCTGCGGAAAACACGCCCCCACACGCCCGTAAACGGAGCCGCTGAGTAGCCCCCGCCGTGGCGGCTTCAGCTGACGCAATCGTTTCGTCTCCATTCATCGGATTCACACTGTGGCCAAGGGAGAGACTTGATTGGAGGGATTCGAACTGCTCGCGCTGCAACGGACCCCCGGGTGTATAAGACAACCCGGGAGCAGCGGCGAGTGCGGCATTCATCGCAGGCACCGAGTTGAGACGTGCTGTCGCCTTTGTGCGAGCCATGTAATGCTCTTGTTACTCTTGCACATATTGTATATAAATACTGCTTGTCGGCTCCGCAACTTCATCGCTCTGCCCTGCTTCGCGTTGGTGAACTAAGCAAAGCAACTTCGCAACAGCGCCTATTTACAGTGTGCGCGTTCCGTTCGTTCGTTCTGCTTCTTCGATTTGCTTCTTTTCGCCGCTATAGCAACAGAGATGGGGTAAAGGTCGTTTCAGCAGTGAATAAGAAGCAAATCGGCAGCAATCGTGGAGTTAAACCGTCAGGATGTTCGCGAAGGCTGCGTACAGCTCCGCTACCTTTAAGTCTTACGCGTCAGTGTGAGCGTCCTCCATTTTTTCTTTCCCGCGGACTTGAGTCGGCGGCGGGCTCTTCTTGGCCTCTCGTGCCCTTCTGTGACCTTTTCGGTAGCAGCACGTTCTGCTATTCCTCCATTTTGCCACGGGACCGCTCTATGCCACGGCAAGAGGTTGTTCAATGACCGCTGCGCAAGAATGCCTGCGCACACGGCTGCGGCATGTGATGCAGCCTCAATCCTGGAGCGGTCTGATCCTGGAATCGATCCGCCAAATTTTTAAAGCTCTTTGATGATTATGGGTGCGAACCATTCTTGAAATTTTGAAGAGCACATACGTACGCGATCGATGACTTGGGTAAGTGTCAACATGTCATCATCTGTGTCCCTATCGAATGTTTAAATAACCTTCTTGTTGAATAATTCCGAACTTTATTTTGCGTTTGCGTTTCCAGAAATGTAAAAGTATTTCCAGAAAAACATTCTATCCTGTAGCCATAGGGCTATGGCCTCCTCTTCCCCCACTGCAAAAATTGAATACGTACGTAGTCAGTGATTCCAAATCTGCCATTAAATTTTTTTCGAGAGGGCGAATCTCCTTAGAAGCGACTGCAATCCTTAAATATGGCTTCCGTCGCGATGCACGGATTGGCAAAATGTACCTGATATGGGCACCCATCCACTCCGGCCTCGTCGGGAACGAGTACACGCACGATGCTGCTCGAGGATTCACGGACCGAGCAGCCGTCGACCCTAACACAACATTCGCTCATTCGCTCCGATGGTCGGGTAGGGATCGGCTCGTGTCCTACAGGGGCATTACAAATCGCTACTGTCTGGAACTAGCCTGCCTCCCCCCCCCTCCCCCCCACGCTCACCCGTTACTCAATAAGAGGCAATCCTTCGTATATCAACTTCCGGCCGGCGCTACTTCGCCTGAGGCAGGCATCTGCACTACGGGGGCGAGGTGGCCACCTCGAGATGGACCTAGTTGCAAAGCTGCGCGACCTGCAGGGACAAGGCTGCAACCTCCGACTGCAGTGGCTTCCTGCCCACGTTGGTATACCGGGGAACGAGGCTGCAGACGATTTAGCCAAAGCAGCCCACCACTCCCCAATGGCCCCAGTTTCCGCGTCCCTGGTGCGCTATGATGTCGCCAGGGACGTCATCAGGCGAGAGGTGGCCGCCCGCCACCCCTGCAAACGAGTGGCCACCGGTCAGGTCCCGCGGCTCCTTTCCACCAGAGGGATATCCCAAACAGAGCGGTCTCTCCTCCTCCGGCTCCGCACCGGCTGCTACAGCACAGCAGCACGCCTCCACAGGCAGGGCCACAAGGCCACACCCACCTGTGCCCACTGCCTCGACCCCGAGACATTAGATCACGTCCTCCGCTCCTGCCCTGCATACGCTGGTGCCCGGAACACACTGGTGTCTGGGTACCGGCGGCTGGGGCTACCGTCAAGCACTGCAGAGTACATCCTGCGCCCTCGGTCGGGGACCCTTTATGCTGCACCGAGAGGCCTTCAGGCTGCTCCTCTCGTACCTCGACGAGTCAGGCCTCAACACCCGCCCATGAACTTTAGAAGCCAGACCCCACCGGCTATCCACCCCCTGTTAACCCTCTTGTGTGCGTGGGTGTGCATGTGTGAGTGCGTGTGTATGTAAATAGTCTGTATGTAACCTGAGCGTGTATGCATACAGTCTTTGCAAGCCTTTTATAGCCTGTTATCATATTTAATTTTCCATTCGATTCAATGGTGGTTTATTTAACACAAAGAAACAACATACAATGGGTATATACAGGAGGAGGTGCCGAAGTCAATGACCCTTTCACTTTTTCTTAAGCCACTTTTTCCCCCGGCGAGACCTGTGCCCTCTGTCGAGAGGCAAAACTTCGCTTTGTAAATATTTTCATTTTAATAAACACTTCCTCTCTCTCTCGACTTCTTCAAACGAATTCGTACCCAAGCCCGGTTACGTACACAGCCGCTCTACAAATGTTTAACCGGGCTCTACAAGTGGTTAACGCCTGGTCTTTCCGTTCCCTTTTCTCCTGCTATTTGTAATAGGAGAGTCTGTTTCCACGTCGTTACGCAGTAGCACGCTGTTTTGGGTAAAATGAAAGTAAATACACTCTCGTTAGGTTAGGCCAGATTGGGTAAAATTACGTTTAGGTTAGCTTTAGATTTGGTGCATGCTAGGTTAGGTTGGAACTTCATTAAACAAAGCCGTTGGGCAAGTTGGTGCACTATGATTGAAAAAACGAGCGCTTGCCCCGTCGTCCTTCTTTACTGACGTTGTAGAAGACGCGCTCTTTTTTTCATTCAAACTAGGTTATGTTGGGATTAGCTTCAGTTAGTCACTTTCGTTACATTGAAACAGTCTTCTTCGGTAGCTGAAGCTGCAGAAGGACCTGAAAACAGGCTCCTTTTTTGCAGTGCTTCCAGCATAGCCGTTTACACAAAGCAATGAACGAAAAGAACAACTCTTATTTTACCTACTCTATAGCATATTGTATTTCTCGGCAAGCAATAAGCGAACGTTGTTAACGTACACCTGTATCGGCCTGCACCGGAATAAGTTGGTAAGTTGCGCGTGGGAACAGCTGGTGCCGCCTCTGTCGCTGCAGCCTTTCGGCGCTGTCTCGCAACAAGGAACACGCGAATCGTTGTTCGTGAAACAGCGCTGGCGCGGTGCCGGCATCGTTCGACGTATCCTGTTTACATAGAGAACTTTGGGAGATTTTTATTATTGTTGGGAGCGCCAAACAAGCCTCCCTGGAAAATGAGTGATTATTTCTGCGCGCCAAGCCTTCTTTACCTTCGGTGCAGGGAAACAAATAGAGAACGCAAAATACGGACCCGTGCCGCTAATGATAGAAAAAGAACGACGCTGAAGTAACATTCGCGGGACAGCGTTGATGCGGTTTCGTGGGCCTCGCGTATATATATATATATATATATATATATATATATATATATATATATATATATATATATATATATATATATATATATATATATATATATATATATATATATATATATATATATATATATATATATATATATATATATATATATATATATATATATATATATATGTATATATATATATATATATACCGAACCCACGCCTTTCGATCGCGTGGGTTCGGTCCCCACTCGGGGCGCGTGTTTTTCTTTCTTTCTTTCTTCCTTATATTTAAAAAAAATCTTAACTTCATTAACCGTACTAAAAAATAGAGCCTAACCACACCCCTATGCCTCCTTTGGCGTTGTAGACTGCCGACCTATGTTTCTGTATTTCCTCAACGAGCCCCTCATTTCCTTACTATATATATATATATATATATATATATATATATATATATATATATATATATATTTATATATATATATTTCCTGACCGTGCACCTGCCTTATCTCCTCCCTCTTTTTTCCCTTCGCATCCCAGACGGCTATCGGGAAGCAAAACAGCCTCCACGTGTTACGTTCCCGGCAACTAATGATCCGAGGAATAAGGAGCCATGATAGTGACCTACTCTACGAGGCAGGTAACATGACCTTCCTGGAAAAAAAAATCTTGCAGGAGCCACCAAAAAACCAATTGAACAAGAAGTCAACCCTTACCTGGGTTGCAAACTAGGCAGTCATGAACTAAGCCTCGTGATAGATGCTACGTTCCATAGATAGCACGTTTCCGGAATTCTTAATTTTTTCGTTTGTCGCAAAATATAGGTCTGCCCATTAAAAGCAGGCTCGTGAGGGAGGATGAACAAACTCTGTCCTCTTACCCACCTGATGTCGCAAAAGCATAGCTAAGAGATACATGTTATACGAAAAAAACTTGATGAGAAACGAGGTTTGTTTTTGCTATGCCATCCGCTTCTTTCGTTGCTTTTAGTAGTAGTAGATATCTGTTGGAGCGAGAGCTCTACATTTAGATTTGACATCCTGCGAATTTTAGTTGCTATAGCAACCAGGAGGCGCTGCAAGGGGGATGCTGCTAGAGCTTCATGATTAGAGCAAACATACACACAGCTTCTTTCAGGGAGCGTATCGAGAAACTCTAGACGCTGTAGATGCCGTCACGTTGCTTTACAATACCATCGATGCCGAACAGAAGCGTTACATGGCTGCCATTCGAAAAGGTCCAGAAAATCGGGCGTCAGCGGACCCCCCTTCAATAGCGTACACTCTAAGATGTCGCCGTAGGTCGTCTTCACCACAGCGCTCAAAAATGACAAATTGAAGTGACCGAGTGTGGGAAGTCGGCGAATGACGAAGCTCAACGTAACATTTGACTAAAAAGTGCATGCGCGCAGGGACAACACACAAGGTGTGCAAGGTGTGCATTGCACAATGTACCGGCGGAGATGCCCCTTTTGAGTCGGTCACGTGATTGGTCGAATGTGTAGACTAGGCCTGTAGCGGCATCATCATCAACGCCAGCGCCCCATCATCATCAGTTCTTCAGATGATGACGCAACTCAGAACACGATGGCCTCCAAGCCGCTCGGCCGCATTCCTCAGGCGCTCGCCGATTCTCGGGCCCTTGGCAGTGGCGGCGACACCTCGGACGCACCACTAAGCGCATGTCGACCTTCTTTGCCGCAGGTTAGTTACGGTTTACGACAGAAAATTTTCATTCCGTATTTGTCGCCATGACTGCCAAGTTCAAGTGTCTCAGTTTCTGTATTTTGATGAATGTCGTGTACCTGCAACATGTCGAAAGAGTCAGCTAAGATCAGAGACGAAATGAAAGCGGAATTTCTAAAATTTAAGGAGGAGCTGAACCAAACACTAAAGACATTTAAGGAAACCCTCGAACGTGACTTGAGGGGTGACATACGAGATTTACGCCAGGAGCAAGAAGCTCTCAAAAAAAGCATCGAATATGCTCACGAGGAAATTACGGACCTAAAAATGCGAGTTGAGACTGAACAATCAATAACCAAGCAACGAACGCAAAAGAAGCAGGAACTGCAGGCAAAATGTGACGGCCTTGAAAGGAAAGCGTTTGACCTCGAGAGACGACTCACTCAGTCAGAGCAGTATTCGCGTTGCACAAATCTTGAGATACTGGGTGTTCCCAAAAGTGAAAATGAATCCGTTTTCGACATCGTGTCCAAGATAGGGACGGCAATTAGTGAGAGTATAGCTGCCTCTGACGTTGAGGTTTGTCACAGGGTGGCCACTCGCGATCCCTTAAAATCGAACATCATTGTTCAATTCAAATCGCGGACAAAACGCGACTCGGTTCTAAAGAAGGCAAAGAAAACGAGGATCAACCACAAGGACATTGGTCTCGACACCGTGGCCCCTGTCTACGTGAACGAACATTTATGTCCTGCTCTGAAAAGGCTTCTAGGAATGGCTGTGGAACGAAAACAGAAATGCCTCTGGAAATCGGTTTGGAGCTACAATGGGAAAATCTTTGCAAAACAAACTGACAATTCTGACCCTCTACACATATCCGATGAACGTGATCTTGCCAAAATGACCCCTAGCTTGCCTGCTACCACGCCAGTGAAACAAAACGCTGTCCCTGAATGAACTACCAGTTCACCTTGCCTGAATCCCTTCCGTCCCCACCGCAGTCCCATAACTCCATTCTGCACGTGAACGCTCGTTCTGCAAACAACAAAAATGATCACTTAGAGTATTTCCTTAACCAGTTTTCTTTTCGTTTCAATGTAATCATGCTCACCGAAACTTGGTATAGTAATGACAAAAGTATGCTCCAGTTAGATGGCTATAAAATTTTTTTCATTAATAGAACTGGCAGACGAGGAGGTGGTGTTGCTATCTACGCACACTCTTCCAGATATTACGACTTAGTCCCCGAGTTCTCAACAATCAGTGAGGACTATGAAATGTTGACCTTAAAATCTAATACAGAAATTATATGTGCAATATATCGTCCACCAAATGGGAACATACCATGTTTCCTGGAGTTTATTGAGAAGTTCCTGGATTACGTTACTAAAAACGATTTTTTTCTAATATGTGGAGGTGATATGAACGTAAATATATTAGATGACAGTGTCATGGGTGGTAGTTTACTGATGACGTTACAATCCGCTCGTTTCGTAAATTTGATTAATACCCCAACACGCGTCACCCAGGCCACTTCAAGTTGCCTGGATCTCTTAATAACCAATGCCGATACACTTGTGTCCGATCGCGGGACGATTACATCAGATATAAGTGACCATTGTCCAATATTTATGTTCTATCATAGTAAAAATCAAACCAGACACTTTCAACGTAAACCTTTCCTTACACAACATATAACGGCCAAAACCCTTGAATCCTTTAAATTAGACGTTGTCGCTTATAACTGGTCTCGCCTCTTCGAAATAACAGACCCGAATCTTGCATATTCAAGTTTTCTTGCAGCATTCCTTAAAATGTATGCAGCCCACTTTCCTTTTAAGCCTCTTTCCCGTACTAAAAAAAACAAGGAAACCATGGATTACGGTAGAACATAAAAAAAAATTAATGAAAAAAATAAACTTTACCATCTCTTTCTTAAAACACAATCTGTAGATACCCTGACAGCTCTCAAAAAAGCCCGAAACAAACTAAATAATAAGCTAAGACAAGCTAAGGCAGCATATCACCAGCAGTTGTTTGATGACATTTGTTCAAAACAACCAGATGTTGCTTACAAACTAATAAATGACTCTCTAGGCCGCGGAAAAATAAACACACCAATCGAAAGCATAGTCCAGAATGGCCATAAAATGTCTGGGAAAATTCTTGCGGATTACTTCAATAAGTACTTTACAAACATTGACGTACCAGCTGGTGAAACTACTGCTCTCCAAATACCTATTAGTGGACCTACTGGAAGCGTTTTTTTGGAGCCTACTGATGATTTCGAAGTATACAGAACTTTTATGAGTATAAAAAACAGTAGAGCATTAGATATAGACAACGTTCAAATTAAACCTGTTAAGTACGTCCTAGAATTTATTACCCCAATTCTAACTCATATTAAAATTTAATTCTTCAGCATGCGTTGTTTCCAGATAAAGTGAAGCGAGCAAGAATAACGGTAATCTTTAAGCATGGAGATGGAAATGATCCTAAAAATTACAGGCCCATATCTGTCATACCAGTCTTCTCCAAATGTATAGAAAAATTAATCTTTTCGCGTATGTCTAATTATCCTGAAGCAAGAAGTATCATTACGAACGCACAATTCGGTTTTCGCAAAGGAAGGTCCACTGAAGCAGCCTTGCTAACAATTAAGGAGCACATATTGTCAAATATAGAAAACAATAAGCTCACTTTAGCACTCTTTATTGATTTTAGTAAAGCCTTCGACTGTCTAAACCATAATATTTTAGCCGAAAAGTTATCGCAATCAGGAATTCGTGGGAAGCCCCTAACACCTATGAAATCGTATCTCGAAAACAAAGTACAGTCAGTGTATATTTCTGGTGAACAGTCTATTTTTCTACCAATTTTAAATGGTGTTCCTCAAGGCAGCGTGCTAGGTCCCCTGCTTTTTAATTTATATATAAATGATATTACGCACATTGACTTAAATGCAACATTTGTAATATATGCCGATGACAGTACAATACTTCTTTCTGGTCCTGATGAGAATAGTCTAATGCCCAAATGTAACGCGGTTCTGGATAAATTATTTCATTGGTCAAGTTCAAATAGAATTAAGGTTAATCCGACGAAAACAAAAGCAGTTTTATTCCGAGCTAAAAAACAGAAGAGTTGAACTGAAATATACACTTAAATATGCCAATCGTGATGTAGAATTAGTAAATGATCACAAGATCCTCGGTGTAACGTTCCAATCCCAGCTTTGTTGGAATAAACATGTAGATACTACCTGTAAAAAACTATCTTCTGTAGCCGGCGCGATAGCGCGCACGCGACGATTCTTCCCAGAAAAAGTTAAACTGAACATCTACAATGCTTTATTTGCCACATATATAAATTACTGCAGCTTAGTATGGACTACTACAACTAAACAAAACATCAATAAACTACTCATCTTACAAAAGAAAGCCGTTCGCCATATCGCAAACCTTGATTATTCGTGTTCCACTCGTACTTTCTTCCCACGTTACAACATAATCAAGGCAAATTACATGTACGACTTCCGAATTCTCCGCTCTTTCTACTTTTCTTCGCTACCGATAAAAAACTTTCTCATACATTTGGCATCACTCCAGGCCCAAACTCACCCTGTAAATACCCGTAATACAGACAGCTGGCACCAACGAAAATTCCGCAATAACTTCAAGTTGCAATCACTAGAGCACAACTTGCCATTAATTCTAAATAGATACGATTTTGCAGCTAATTTTTCTTTAGGACAGCTAAAAGTGTTTTTTGCCACCAAAGAGTAAACTGGAAACAGCCATGTATTGATTGATAAACATCACTCCCTGCAGTGCAAATGGTTTTGCTGATAGCCCATTTCTTTAGTTATACATTCTCCTCCCATTCCCATTTTCTTGATGCGTTTTTATAAATTTTATACAACTTTATACATTTTAATGTTTTATACTTCAGAGCGTTATGACGTTGCATATTTGCATTTTGTTTGAATATGTGAAATTGCATTTTTTCAAAATTATGTACTGGAACTGTTACCTGCTGTGTATTTCAGTGTGTATCCATATGTTTCATTTTGTTAGAGTTTGTATAAAAGCTCCTTGCGTTATACTGACACTGTTGTGTAAGGGTTCATGGGCCCAGTCAAGCGGTTAAGTCTGCTTTTAGCCCATGGACCTCTCCAGATGTATTTCTGGGAAATAAACCGATTGATTGATGTTGTCGTCCCCACGCAACTCTGAATAAATGTAGGCCCCGCCGCACTGTCACATCGGCCACCTACATATTTCCTGTAGCGACGCCATCATCATCTTCCCCAGCGTGACAATCATCATCATCACTATCGGCCAGCTCGCGCAACAGATTCGGCGCACATTCGGGAACGGCACCCTCGTTCTACGCGCCTCGTCCTGTCCATGGCACAGCCAACGCAACCGCAATAAACGTGGGCTCGGCCTCACCGCCTCGTCGGCCGCCTACAGGCCGATCGGATAGGTAATTCTTGAGCGCTGTGGTGAAGGCGCATCACGGGGACTTCTTGAAGAGTAAATTTTCCGCAGTTTTTCTTGGTGTTCCTCGATAATAACGAGGAAAGCACTACTAGGGCACTTTTTTGAGATGCGTGGTCTGCGGCTACGTCCACGTGTCCTTCTCAAATCACGCGGAGTAAGTTCTTGATCCTCTGCATCCTCCTATGTCTCACTGATACGGCATGTAGTGTTTGTTTCATGCACTGCCTCCGCCGAGGCAAGTCTTCTTCTCTAAACGCTGGCTCTTTTTTGAGGCTACTACCTTGTTCAAAGTTTTTGCTCTTGTTTGCCCACCCTCCTCTCTCTCTCCCTCTCTCTATCTATTCCCTCTCTCCCCTCTTTCTATCTCCCCTCCCCCTCTCTCTCTCACTCCGAGCTCCCCCTTCATCCCTCTCCCTCTCTCTATTTCCCCCTCCTCCTCCCTCTTTCTATCTCTTTCCCCTTCCATCTCTCCATCTCCCTCCTTCCCTCTTTCGCCCTCTATCTTTTCGCCATTCCCTCTCTCCCTCCCTCTATCTCTTTCCCCCTCCCTCCATCTCTCCCCATCTTTCTCCCCCTCCTCCATCCCCTCCCTCACCCCTCTCTCTCTCTCTCTCTCTCTCTCTCTGTCTCTCTTTCTGCAGTGATATTGCGAGTAAAGAACGAAAAAAAAAAGCGCCAGGATGTCACGAGTCGATATCACTGCAAGTTCTCTCAGGTACAGCAGCAAGAAACTAGGGCCAGAGGCGGCGGGGGACGAGATAGGAGGTGCAGGTATTGCCAAAATAACACAGCAGAAGCAACAGCAACAAAAACGCGAAGGCTATAGAAAGCGAAACTCGACGGGAGACGAGAAATGAAGGGCAAGAAAAGGGGAGCAGTCGAAGAGAGGAGCAGATCTCCTGGCCAGCCGTAATGAGATTGCAGCCTCGAAATGATTCCCCGGTGCAGAGACACGCGCCCGCGTGGAGCTGCTTTCGAAACTCGTACGCTCGTCGCTGCTGCGAGGAGGCGATTAATTTTGTTGACTGAGCCCACTACGTAGCTGCACGGGCGCGCTTCCCAAACTCGCTTCATTGAAGATCGGCCCGATGCAGTCGCTGGGACTCGTGCACGCATTGTCTCGGATTAGCTGATTATCATGCTTACTGCTGCTAAAACGATTTCCAATCCAATCTAATCCAATCCAATCCAATCCAGTCGCGGCGGCGGCGGTTCCGGCACGCCAGTTGTGGGCCGTGAGACATCACTGCTCCTCGCGCATGCGCAGCACGGCTCTCCAGGAGCAACGCGAAACTGCTCAACCTCGGCCAGTCTATCTCACGCTACAGAGTATAAAAAATTCGGGTCGCTCCACAAGACCCGAGCCGAGGAAGGGGAAAACGAAAAACCGCTCCCAGTTCTCGACCACGGCGTGCCTGCCTAAGATTGGTGGAAGCGCGGGTGCGGGATGTTATGGACCGAAAACAGGTTTCCCCTGTGGTTTTACCACGCCGCCTGTTGCTTGATTCAAAATGCAGTTTATTAACGGATGTTGGGATACCGGCGCGTAGGACGGAGTAAACACCTGCCCATCGAGTGACTTCGCGTATATAGGGCCCGCCAAAACCGCAGAACGCAAGTCGTACCCAGCCACGCGGCTGAATAGTCCGGTGCTGCTGAGCAGCCTGAGCCCAGGGATCGATCCCGGCCGCGGTGGCCGCTCTTCATGTGGAGGCGAAAAGCAAAAGGTCATGCATCCCTCCGTCTAACGACGACGGTGGTTGAACGCGAAGCTTTCTCGAGATGGATTCTTTGGTGGGCTAATCCCACACTGCGCCTATGCGTAAACTTTGGAGATACGCGCTGCTTTCTTATAGAATTCCCACAGCAACTCTCAGCACCCCACAGCAACGCTTGGGGTGGGGTGTACGGCGTGAATCCGTACCTGCTGCTTGGCGTTCAGTGAACAGGTTTTTGAGTGGGTGCCGGTTTGAGGTGCTAAACCCCAAGGTGTGACGTTAGGCCCAAAGTCCTAAACCTCAGAATGGGAAGTTAGGCTTAACGTCTTGTGGATAACAGCTTACGGCACGCAGAGCAACGCCACTCTTCCCGTGCCGGGTTCTTTGGTTGTCGTCCGAGTTTTCCAAACCGCTTCGACCATGTCGAAATGGAGCAATCGGATGGACGCCGGCTTCATAACGCGCGCGACCCACGTTCGATTCGGCCCACGGGAAGCGTTTTTTCCTTCACTTTACCCACGATCGTTCATCATCATCTTAACAGAAAGTTGGCTTTCCTACAGAGCGTATTGGCACGCAATGGCGTTACTGAGGACGCTAAAACTTCGCTTTAAAACGCCCGTGTTCGAAATTTCGGCGCACGTTACCCCAGCTGGTCAAAATTGCTACGGCGCGCCTCATGGCCCATAGAGACAAACATACTGGTGAGCAGGAGGAAGTTCTTAGGGCCTCCTCCCAGTGAGAGGCGTCCTTATTCCAAGATGACTTGGAGCTGGCTCGCTGTCCGGGCCCGTTCAGACAGTCGGCGGTGGTCTCAGAGCTCACAGCTGATCATAGATAGGGTTGAGATTTGGGGTTAGAGTAGGGGTACATTGGCACTCCCATACCACGTGGTATAGGGGGCCAGCAACAGGGCAGAAGTTACAGGTGGCCGGGTGTTGGGTGGGGTACAAAGCGTTAAGTAGGGTGTTATGGGGATACGAAATCGCTTGTAGGCGCCGTAAAGTGGTTTGTGCGCGGTGTGTAGGAAGAAAAGGGCCACGATGGCTCATATCCTCTGGAACTGCAAAGTGAACGACGGTGCTACAGAGACGTTACCGCCGCACCTAGCGGATGCGGTGGCAAGCAAGGACTACGACGTGCAATACAAGGCCGTCCAGCAAGTGTTGGAGGCTCTCGAGCGTCAGCGGCCGAAAACACTATCCCCTCGGGGGCTGGGTGCGTGTAGGTAGCCGATGCCGAGGGACCGACTGACACGACGTTAGGCAGCGTCAATTTTGCCGGACAGTAAAGATGTTTTATATATATATATCTCTCTCTCCGTCGCTTGTTAATTGTGAAGAAGGTGGCGAGAAGCGACGGCGGTCGTTTTTGTAGTGGGATAAGATCTCGGCGTATGTGTGGAGTGGTGCTGGCTTTGAGGTAGATCGGTCATGTTCGGGTTCTCATTCTGGGAAGAAACGGCCCGGGGTGAACGAGCACGGGCAGCTGCGTGTGCCTCCTCGTTCACTTCGAGAGACTGGTGGCCGGGTGACCAGATGATATGAAGTTCTGGTAGTCTTTTTACTTGTCGAAGAAGGTACAGTGTGGGTGGAGATAAGCGTAGCTTGGGCGCGTTAAATTTCAGAAATTTTAATCTGAATGGTCGTCCGCGGCTGATACAGGTGGAGTTATGGTGTACGGCGTTCACGATAAACGACAATAGTTGTCACTCGGTGAGGCTAAGGCGCGATACCCAATTGCTAGTCGAGTCTAGCCGCCTGGCGCCATGCGCGTGCGAGTCCATGCCGCGACCTTCGTGCCAGCTGCGGCGAGTGCTACATCTTTATCGCAAATCCCCGCTGTCAGACTGTTCTGCCATGTTGTGGAAAAGTGAAAAAAGCGTCACGAAAAATTCAAAGACGGACATATTGTTTCGTCGCCTCACTCCCTTGCTTTTTCGTGCCTTCTCATTCTTCGCTTCACTAGGACAGAAATCCAAGCTCTGGGTAGTTTGAAATTCCCGCCTTACCGAAATGTCACCCCACCTCCCCGGCTCCAACACCACTTCCCTGCACAGAAGAAGGCAGCAGCACTTTCTCCGGGTCTCCATATCGCAACTAAGTGTGGCATAATCACAGTCTTCCTTCCTGTACAGGGTAGTGCGAGGATAATTGGAACACTTAAAATTTTTTTCCTGAACGAACCGCCGCTCTGTTCGGGCTCGAACTTCACACGAAGGTCGCATTTTGTGGTCTATTTTGTTTGACACCGGGAGAAACGACGGTATTTACCTGCTTATTCTGAAAATAAATAAAAACGATTTTCATAGCCTAAGGGAAAATGGCGGCTGATTCGGACGTGCGAGCCAGCGCAAGCTGATCTTGGAATGACGGCGCCACCTGGGGTATGCAGAGCGAAACGCATGTTTGGGACTCGCGGGAGGACGGAGCCAAATGGTGTAGCAGACGATCGGAAAATCTCTCTCGTCTCTAGTTTACGATGATCTCAAATACTTGCATAACAGCTCATACCAATCATAATAAAACATTTCCATGGCTCATCGTCGCTAGTAAACGTGGAATTTGTTTCCTCATCTGCTTTCACATTTTCTGATCGTCTGCTATATCTTTACCAGGTTATCCCAGAGTTACTGTGAGGTTATCCGGCTCTGTGAAATCAGCCTCAAGATTCTCGATTTGTTTGTGTGTTCTCGTTTTATTTGTGAAATCTTGTGTGCGTGTTTGGCTCCTTCCTTCCGCGAGTCCCAAACGTGCGTTTCGCTCTGCATACCCCAGGTGGCGCCGTCGTTCCAAGATCAGCTTGCGCTGGCTCGCACGTCCAAATCGGCCACCATTTTCCCATAGGCTATGAAAATTGTTTTTATCTATTTTCAGAATAAACAGGTAAGTACCGTCGTCGTTCCAGGTGACAAACAAAAACACCTTTGTGTGAAGTCTGAGTGCGAACAGAGGGGTGGTTCGCCCAGGAAAATTTTTTAAAGCGTTCCAATTATCGTCGCACCACTCTATATTTACCGGGCGAAAAAAGGTCCATCAGTGCCACAGTCGTTGACTGGTCGCTTAGACCTGTACGCAGGAGAGTACGAATAGCGGCGAATATCAGCGCTGCTGCAAAGAACCCCCAAGGTCAGTCATCCCAAACATTTTGACTCGGCCATTGCTCTTTGCCGTCGAGTACAAATTATATGACCTTTGTAATATTGTGGGAGAATAGAAATAATGTCTAGGCAATGTGCCGCCATTCTCTCAACATGCGAACGAGGGAAGGCTGGTCAGTTTATCAAGTTCAAAAATCCTATTGTCGCTTGGCGGCTTGAGATAACACGAAAGGGAAGATAAGCCTTTGCTGCTGTGAATTGACTGTTGGGTTTAGTGCGCCGAAGCTACGCTTGGGCCATGAGGCGCGCAGTAGTGGAGAGAGGCTTCGGATTAATTTTTACCACCGGCAGGGAATTTTCAACGTGCCCCGAAATCTCGACAAATCAGGGCAGAAAGGGGGGGGGGGGGGGGAAGAGGGGCGTTTTCTCTGTTCGCCTCCATTTGAAAAGCAGCCAAAACGGCCGGGTGACCGAACCCGCGATCTTGGGCTCAGCAACACACCCCCTCAGCCAATGAGCCACGGCGGCGGGTTTTGCTGCTGTGCCTTTTCCAGTGACAATTAGTACTCACCATGCCAGGCGATATACCGTATTTACTCGATTCTGAGCCCCCCCCCCCCCCCCCCTACCTTTTTTTAACGCGAAAGTGTTTTATTCCCGGATACACGAAGATTTCGCTGACGTCATATCCGTCACTGAAATGACGCCAGTACAACGAAGCAAGCGGCCTGTAAAGGGTGCAACCCAGCACACAGGGTCTTCTTGCGGGAGGCAACCTTTAGTACTAAATAGTACGTTACACTGAGGGTTGTTCCTTTTCGGGTTTTATATTTTAATACGAAAGTGTTTTATGCCACGATACCCCAAGATTTCACTGACGTCATATCCGTCACGGAAATGATGCCAGTACACCTTTGCCGAAGCGACCCGCCAGAAGGACCCGCCAGAAGGACAAGCACACCCACTATACAGCCGGCGACCTGCAAATCATGCACAGCTGCAGATTTCGCTGCACATTTCACATTCGTGTTTTAGTGATTCATATGATAGAAGAATCAACCACAGTATTTGTCAAGATCGCAATGTCCAAAGTGAGGGGGCGGGGGGTTGCTTAGAATCGAGAAATCTAAAATGACATCCCCCCTCCCACACACAAACACTTTTCGCGGCCGTAGCTAGATGAGACAGGCGCAAGGAATAATGTTTTATACAGCGTAGATTAAAAAAATGTAGGCACAGACGGTGAACTCACCGCTTGCGTCTTATACTCAGTCATTCTCACTACCACCCGAGTGTGTAGCACCGCTTGAGCCGCTGCTTTGAGTATCTCACAGCTCGTTGCCCTTTGTTCCGTCAAACATTTCCTTTAAATGGCTCAAGTGTAGTGAAAGGCGCCAGCACAGACTGAAAAGCGCGTTGGCGGCCTGGGCCGTTTTACTTCTGTAGCCTGGGCAAAGCACGCTTGCTCACAGAGAAGGGGGTGCTTTCATTCGCAGGCAAACTTTTTAAAAGACGATAGTCTTTCTTGAGCTTCTTAAACCCAGAAATTTCTGTCTGTCTGTCTGTCTGTCTGTCTGTCTGTCTGTCTGTCTGTCTGTCTGTCTGTCTGTCTGTCTGCCTGTCTGCCTGTCTGTCTGTCTGTCTGCCTGTCTGCCTGTCTGTCTGTCTGTCTGTCTGTCTGTCTGTCTGTCTGTCTGTCTGTCTGTCTGTCTGTCGACTCGATTCAGCCACCCGGCGAAAGTGAAACTAAGTCTGCGCAATAGTCGGATATACTCACAGCCAAATCTAAACGTCTAAGTCCGGTTCAATGTTCATATTTGTCAACATTGTTGAACAAGAACAAGACATTACGCAAATATAAGGCAGAAAATTGTTACACAAGGCATATTTACAGTGTTCATTTATAAAGAAATGCTTGGATGCTTGATTTCTGCTTAATGAAATTTGTGCTGCAGAAAAAATAATCGCATGGTCGCCTGCTGACACCCGCGCCACTATAGCTTCTCGCGGCATTTTAAGAATTCAAGCGGCAACAGTTACGAAAGGTTCCCCTAGATAGGTTCAACGTTTTGCTTGGAACGCACGTGGACTAGAGCAACGCGGTTCTATAAACGTTCAAGCAGGGCGCCTCGATTCACGCGCGTCTCCGCCGTACGGCAGCGCTGGCATCGAGGCACCCGGCCTAGAGCAGTGGAACGCGGTAAATGTAAACTGACTTGAGCAAACCATTAGCGTGCTTACCTTGGGAGGAGTGAAACGCAAGAGTGACAACATGAGAGGTGAGCGGGAAAGCGAAAGGAGGCATTTATTTGGGAAATGTCGCCGTGGATTACCGTCTTTTGTCGACATTTGCAATAAAAGGAGCAGATACGCGGCCAATTTTCCCATTTTTTTCTCTGACAGTAGGGGGTGGGGGGGGGGGGGGGGGGGGCTGCTCAGAATCGCGAAAATACAGTAGTTTTTAAAAAATTCGTTTGCTCATTTTGTGTAAGTTGAGAATGCAATGGGTGGCCATGAAATCTCCCGTGACGTAACGCAAGTAGAGGAACTGAAGCTGACGACCTGGCTATCAAATTCAACTCACAGTGTACTCCAAGAATGACGCAGCGTTCCTTTTATTGCACAGAGCTATACGACGTACAAGCTCATGCTTCGGGGCTACTTTCACGAATACCGCATACGCACACACGGATGGATACACCGCAACGCTTTGCAAGCGAATAACGGCTTCGAATTTCACCCTTTCCCCCTTCTGTGTGGAGTTACAGCATTCCCAACTTGTCGTTATTTTGTGACAAACACTGACGCGCTGTGGAACTTTAGTAGCACTAGCTCTCGAAACTCCCAGCATGCATCGCTGTGCCCCCCAGGAAGCACGTTTCAATAGACTGTTGCTGTTTCACTGTCTTCTCTAGCACTGAGTAAAAATTGGGCCAGGGCTGGTCTGCTCCGAGAGGAAATTTCGTTCGGCGAACATGAGATAACAGAACCGCGTTAATCGCATTTCCTTTTCTATTGAGAGCCTTGCGAAGTTGGGAGGCGCACGTTAACGTTCCTTATTGGGTGCTTGCTGTGAGCTGACAGCAGTACCCCTTGGTAACCGAACTAGTGGAGACGTCCGCTCTGATAATCCCTTCGACTTCTCCAGAACGTCGCCGGTTCGTGTTTGCACTCGTACGGGCGGCCCATCATCGGCTGGCCGAGTTTCTGTCCCTCGCAGGCGTCAGCTCCTCAAATACGAAGTAATGAGCACGACCCGGCAGCGCGCAACACTCGGCGCACGAATGAGGTCCCCAGGGAGCGTGTTTACCAAGCACCCCTGGAGCGACAGGGGGAAAGATTAGGTTCCTGACGCGAGGACGCACGTCAGCACGAACTTCGTCGAAATGGCGGACACTTTTGCCTGGAACAGTACGTGTAAATAGCAAATCCGCTTGAACCCGTCACAGCAGCGTCAATGGCTCTGCCGTGAAGTTTGAGGTAATCCGAAGAAATTTCAATTACGAGACGTTTCAAGTACTTTTGCGAGCGATCCTCCCAGCTCCCCCCCCCCCCTCCCCCCTCACCCTCCCGAGCGACACAAGAGGTGCCGGCGGAAGATTACGTTCCTGACGCGAGAACTGACGTCAGCACTAACTTCGTCGAAATGGCGAATACTTTTGCCTGAAATAGTACGTGTAAATAGCAAACCCGCTCGAATGCGTCACAGCAGAGTACGTTATTCTACCGTGTAGTTCTAAGTAGTTCGAATACATTCCAATTACAAAATATTGCAAGCACTCCTGCGAGCAATTCTCCCAGACCGACTAATGCTGGCCAATTAAGGACCTTCATCTGGGGTAAATTCTGCCCGTATTTTATTTTTCCTTTGATCTTTGGCGTGTCAATGAAACTGCCCGCGAATACAACGCGTTGCTCTTCTGACGTCTGAAAGCATTGTCCGCCTTTGTGTGCCCTGCAGCGGCGCCAAGCGTAGATTCTTCCGTGTGAAACGCTGACGTGGATACGGGTTTGCTGGCGTTGCGTTCGGGGAATGTCTTTAAAGGGCCCTCGAAGACAAAGCCCAAGCTTGGCTCATTCTGAACACTGCCTTGTCTCTTTCGTTAGTTGTGCACTTGCACTGCCACGTGTTGCCGTGCGTATTCTGTGAAAAGGGGTCATGGAGACAAAATGCAAGTTTGGTTCATTCAAAAGATTGCCTCATTAGAATCGTGCTGACACCAGTTTTAATGTAAACTTCTCTCAAATAAGCTGTATAATTACGAAAAAAAGGGAATGCCCATGCGACCCACTAGCTCACTCATTTCCCGTAAAAGAACCTATGATGTCATACCAGCCAGCTCTGCAATTTGCGGAAGCCGGCTAAAGCAAACGCAAATTAGGCAGAGCTTATAAGCTTGCCGAAGGAGCTATTTGAGCTTAAATTTAGGGCACATTCTTTTTATAGCAGTAGTAATGGTGGGACAAACAGTGGAAGTTACGAAAGCACACGTAAACATAGAAGTACCGATGGCTACTGCTGTTGGTACTGCGTGCACTATGCTTGGTTTAGCTGCACAGCACTGCGGTGATTTGGGGGTTGTCTCAGACGACACTGGCCGATTGACGCAAGCGACGGTGTCTTGGGTGATCATAGTTGTCGAGCGAGCACTGTTTCAAGACATGATTTTTTTCTCCATCAACAAAAACAAGCCAAGTATAAATACGGTCACAAACAAACCGAAGGCAGAAAACGGCTTGCCGCGGTATGGTGGCGCCATCTAGGTTGACTAACAGTAAACAAGTCTCGGCTCCACACCACGTTTAGCTGAAAGACCTGTTCTTATGATGTCATTGCAAACGTCGTTCAAACACACGTTTTGGTGCGAGAATGAAAATTTTAACTTAAATTGATTAATTTCGCAGTGAATAAAGCATCGCTTGCTTCCGGACAAGCGCTGGGGGCACTATAGATCCCGAAATGGGTCGAATAAAACAAACATGTATTTTGTATTTAAGGCCCCGTTAAGGGGCTTTTTATTTTACCTGCCAATTCGTGCTTCAACTTCCTAGTGTCTTTAATGAATACTTCCCTACATCTTCACTTTAACAGGCCTCACTGGACGCTTTCTATCGCCCCGCACGGGGCACCTTGAGTAATCTTGGTGACGGTGAGTGGCGACACCGCGGACCCCGAGCCCCCAAACATAAGCTGGATCCAACCGTGGCGATGTGTTTATAGGTGGAGGGTTAGAAACCACGAACGGTGGCCGTCGGAGCCCAGGTCAAGCTCCGGCGGATGGGCTCCCTGTCTGTTCACCAGGCAGGGAGCTCCGGGACCTCTTTGGCTACCAGGGTAAGGTCAAAGAAGAAAGTACCCCCGTCTCCCTGCTTTTTCCTATGCCATATGGATAAATCAACCCCCCCCCCCCCTCACAGACGTGATCGGCCCCCGAAAAGGGGCCGCACCGAAGTTTCTTTTCCACCACTTCCTAACTTGAGTCCTCCGAAACCGAACAACTATCCTCGCTTCATCGTGATGGAACCTGTAGACCAATCAAAACCTCTTGCTTCACAGTCTGTATTTCTCATTTCAAAGTTTCTTGACGGTATTGTTGGAGGGTCGTATAAGGCCAAAAAACATCGAACCGGTGAAATTCTTGTTGAGGTCAGTAGCCAGGATCAGGCCAATAAACTTCTTGCTCAAACCAGCATCGCCGATCTGCCAATCCGAGTCACGCCCCACCGCAGCCTAAACAGCTCCCAGGGCGTGATTTCCGAGTATGACCTACTAAATGAATCTGAAGCTGACCTGCTGGAGGGCCTTCGTAGTCAGGGCGTAACAGCGGTCAGGCGCATAACCATCCGCAGAGACGATAAACAAATACCGACAAAGCACCTCATCCTAACCTTTGACTAGTCCATCCTTCCAGAATTCATCAACGCAGGTTACATCCGATGTTCAGTCCGGCCGTACATCCCGAACCCGCGGCGCTGTTTCAAGTGCCAACGGTTCGGGCACGGCACAAACTCCTGTCGCGGCCGACTTACCTGCGCAAAATGCGCCCAGCACGACCACCCGTCCGACAACTGTAACGTTCAACAACTTCTTTGCGTAAACTGCCAGGGCCCACATGCGGCCTACTCCAGAAAATGTGAAAAGTTCCAATTAGAAAAGAAAATCATTAACATCGAGGTCACTGAAAACATCACCTTCCCAGAGGCGCGGAAGAGGTTCGCCTCTTTCCCTCTGGGGAGGTACGCCGACGCAGCTCGCCGGGGGGCGGAGCGGCGTCTGGTTTCTGCGGGGACCCAGTACCGCGAGTCGGACTTGGTCCCGCCCCCGCCCCCCCCCCCCCCCCCCTGGGTTGCCTCAGGCAGCCCAACCCGCCTCTGCACCGCTCGCTGAGCCAGCAGCGGCTGTGGGGGCAACCACGTCTGGTGGAAGCGATGCTGCATCCTCCACTTCCACTCCAGCGTCCCAAACCACAAGCGAGGGCGCAGACGAGATGGAGACGGAGGAACTAGCGGCAGCTCCCACCCCCACCGCACCGCCTGCGCCATCCGAGGTGTTCCTGAATCCCTCGGTGGTTGCGGGCAAGGAAAAGCGCGCCCCAAAGGGTTCGCGGTCCAAGGAGCCTGATCCGTCAGGCGCTCTGAGGACATCCGAGGATGAAATGGACGTCGGTCCGTTCTTGTCTGCGGTGCACCGCAAGGAACGCGTCCCGACGCCAAAGCCTCCCGACAAGCCAAAAAAGACGAGAGTCACAGCCCCGAAAGACGACACATAAACAACACAGTCCAGTAGCTCCGAACACTTCATAATAGGAAGAGAGAACATAGTACAATGGAACTGCAGAGGCCTTCTGAATAATCTTGACGACGTGTATGAGATTCTGCATACCAATCAGCCAAATGTAATGTGTGTTCAGGAAACACATTTGAATTCTAAACACACAAATTTCTTGAATAGTTACCTGGTATACAGGAAAGACAGGGATGGCTGCACACACTCCTCTGGCGGTGTGGCCATAATCGTCCGGAAATCCTTAGCATGCCACCCTGTCACTTTAAACACTATCCTTGAGGCTGTAGCAATACGCTTAATAATATTTAATAGGTTGATAACGGTCTGCTCCATATACATTCCTCCGGATGTTACACTTTTGAGCTCTGACTTCGAGGCGCTGGTTGACCAGCTGCCTGAACCATACATTCTAACAGGTGACCTTAATGCTCACAATTCTCTTTGGGGCTCTTCTCGTACGGATGCCCGAGGTCGCCTGATAGAGAGGTTTCTTACATCCTCTGGAGCATGCCTTTTCAACAATAAACAGCCTACATATCATAACATAGGACACAACACATACTCATGTCTTGACTTGGCTATTGGCTCCGCAGTTCTCTTTCCTCTTCTCGAGTGGGGTGTGGGACCTGACCCATATGGCAGTGACCATTTCCCCACTTCATTAACGTATATAGGTAAAGGCCCGAGCAGTCCATCTTCCCATAATAGGTTCAATGAAGCACGAGCTAACTGGAACACATTTACAGAGACATCCAAACTACACCACACATCCATAGGACACCTACACGTTGAAGAAGCTACCCAACTCCTCACGGCGCACATCCTCGACGCCGCCGAAAAGTCCATTCCCCACACCTCTGGTGCCCCGCGCAACCAGCGGAGGCCGTGGTGGAATGAGGACTGTAGGCGGGCGCGAGAGGCCCAGAACAAGGCGTGGGGTGTCCTTCGTCGGTACCCCACGTCGGGTAACCTCATTTTGTTCAAGCGGGCCAAGGCGTTAGGAAAACGTGTGCGCCGTGAGGCGAAACGAGAGAGTTGGCACACCTTCTTGACATCCATTAATTCATACACGGACACACACAAAGTCTGGACACGTATACGCAAGTTCAAAGGACAACAGACACACAGCCTGCCCCTGGTTAGCACAATAGGGGACACACTTGAAGACCAGGCTAACACGCTTGCACAACACTTCGAACACGTGTCCAGTTCAGCACACTACACGAACACTTTTATGAAACACAAAACATCTGCAGAAAAAAAGCCCTTACACGACAAAGACAGATCAAAAACTTCCTACAACTCTGAATTCACTCTCTATGAGTTGAGGGCTGCCCTGAGCACGTGCAAACATTCAGCTCCAGGCGCAGATAAGATTACATACACCATGATACAGCACCTACACCCAGACACTCTTGAAACACTCTTACACCTATACAACAAAATATGGCTTTCGGGGCACATTCCACGCTCTTGGAGGGAGGCCATAGTAGTGGCTTTCCTAAAGGAAGGGAAGGACCCTTCCTCTCCTGCCAGTTATCGCCCCATTGCCCTGACAAGCTGCCTGTGTAAGCTCTTAGAGAAGATGATAAACAGGAGACTCATGTACTTCTTAGAGTACAATGGTCTTCTTGAGAGCTGCCAGGCAGGCTTCAGGGCGGGACGATCTACCAACGATCAACTCGTTGCATTAGAGTCTTATATCAAAGATGCTTTCCTCCACAGGCAGTACTGTATGACAGTCTTCTTTGATCTTGAAAAGGCGTACGATACTGCTTGGCGGTACGGCATCCTCAGCGATTTGAAGTCCTTTGGCATGTCGGGTAACATGATGAATACGCTTCTTAGCTACCTGTCTGAAAGAACGTTTCGCGTGCGAGTTGGAGTTGCACTCTCAAGGGTACATGTGCAGGAAAACGGCGTGCCGCAAGGGGGTGTTTTGAGTTGCACTTTGTTTATTGTAAAAATGAATTCTCTTCAGAAGGCACTGCCACCATCGATCTCCTGTTCAATCTATGTAGACGACGTTCAACTCTCCTTCAAATCGTGTAACTTGTCTATCTGCGAGCGCCAAGTGCAGCTTGGTGTGAACAAGCTAGCCGGCTGGGCAGATAGCAATGGTTTTAAATTTAATCCAGGAAAGTGCACTTGTGTTCTGTTTTCTAAGAGGCGTGGCATTCGGCCGGATCCAGACATTCGACTCCACGGTGCCTCTATTCCTGTCAAAAAGGAACACAAGTTTTTAGGTATAATCTTTGACGAAAAGCTCACATTCATCCCACACATAAAACAACTAAAACATAAATGCTTAAAAACAATGAATATCCTGAAGGTTCTGTCGCACATCTCTTTTGGTGCTGACAAACAACTTCTTTTACGTGTTTTTACCAGCCTAATAGGTTCACGACTGGACTATGGTAGCGTTGTCTATGGGTCAGCCACTAAAACATCCCTCAGATTGCTGGACCCTGTGCTTCATCTAGGGCTCCGCTTGTCGTGTGGTGCCTTCCGAACTAGTCCAGTCGAAAGCCTGTATGTAGAGTGCAACAAATGGAACCTACAACGTCAGCGAACATACACAGATCTCCTTTATGCTTTTAAAATTTCATCCATGCCACACCATCCTTTTAAATCAGTTTTTCATGATACATCCATGACTGAACTCCTTTTAAATCGACCATCGTTATCTGCGCCCTTCTCTTACAGAGTTAGAGAAGAAGCGTCAGAGCTTGCTGTCTCCTTTTTAGACACCATCCAAAGTTCTGTAACAGATTTCATAGCACCATGGCATCTCCGCCCTGTGTCATGCGACACATCTTTCACACATGTTGATAAAAACCGAGCTCCCACATGTGCAATTCATCAGCACTTCTTGTATTTGCAGGAGAAGTATCATTATTCTGAATTTTATACGGATGCCTCTAAGACTTCCACCTCTGTGTCCTGCGCGGCGCATGGGCCCGGCCTTAGTGTCACTAGAATTCTGAATAGTCATACTAGTATCTTTACGGCAGAGGCTTACGGTGTACTGCTTGTTGTCAATCATATACTTCAAAGCCACATCCCACAATCCATTATCTATACAGATTCCCTCAGTGTTGTGCGGGCACTGTCGAAAACAATGCTTTCGAAAAACAACGTTGTCAATCTGATCATCAAGGATATTATGTCGGTGTATGTACGCAAATTTGAACTGGTTCTTTGCTGGGTCCCCGGCCACAGTGGTATAGCCGGGAACGAAGCAGCGGACCGAATGGCTGCTGCTGCTACACTATTGAATGCAGTAGACATAACCACATTACCCTACACCGACGTGAAACCACACATCAGACAACAACTTCGCAAAACATGGCAAACACATTGAAGCGAACAAACAGACAACAAGTTACACGTAATAAAACCACACTTGGGACCGTACACCTCCGATACACGCAATAGATACACAGAAGTCGCCTTGGCTAGATTACGGATAGGGCACACTCATGCAACGCACTCGCACCTGCTCACTGGATCTCCAAGACCTCTGTGCAGCAGGTGCGGAGAGGCCCTATCCGTGATGCACATTCTCATACAATGTAAGGCACTCGACACTACACGACGCAAACCCTTCCCTCAACTACACACACGACATATTCCTCCACACCCGTCATACTTCTTAGGAGACGATGCCATGTTTTCTGTTCAACGCACCTTTCAGTTCCTATCAGAAGTTCACTTTTTACAACTCATCTCATACCACCCATAGTTTTACCCCTGGTCCTATACACCAGCCACCTTATTTATTTTTAACCACTCTTGTTCTTCACCCTGGCCCTTTACACCAGCCGTGCTCATAGCTTTTAACTGATTTTATTTCTTGTTCTCTCCTCATCAAATCACTTTGTGTTTGGCGCTCTTTGCCCATGTCGGCCTTGCGCCAATAAAATCAAACCATCATCATCATCACGCTTTCTATCGGTTTCCTGAATGGTCGCAGCCAGCTTGTCAAGCAAACTTAACCCGCTAGTTTCGTATTAGAGATGCCTGCGTCATTTACCAATTTAATTTAAATTTCGTTCAAATTAAAATTAACGCCAGTGCACCGCAGATCCCCACAAGAAAAACCGGAAAACACAGTGAAACATTACTTAACGCACGAATTGTGATTAGCTAAGGGTGAAACTTTACACGCTTTGCTATTAAGGCATGGTCACGTCTTTGAAAACTGGCCGGTGACGAAGAAAAGAAATCAACGCGAAGTTAAGAGTTACGGTACGGTTTATGAAACAGGGCTAAATTTTAATGTTTACGACAACGTGATGAGATTGGTAAGCATGCGCAAATTTTGAGAGCCGTTACGCCGTATGTCGTGAATAACCTAGAGAGATGGAACGAACAGCACGACTTGCGACTCTAAGCCAAACAAAAATCACGAAGTTATTGCCCCTCTAACCGGCTGGAACGCCCTTAATTACCTTCCTGCAGCCTTTTAAGATGGCGCCGTCGAATGTCTGACGAAGCTTTACTAGGTGACAACTTAAGAACGGCCCCAGAAGTTACCGCTGTGCCTTATCACCGTAGCCGGATGTTTCTCCGCGCGGCGCAAGTAGGGTGTTACTGGGAATATTTTGAACATGGCGTGAGCCGTTCCCGTGATTTTTTGGACTTAATATGCTTATAAACGACTCCAGTGACGACAAACAAACTGCGTGAGACAAGGCAGACGATATCACGCATTCATAGCAAACCCCTTTCAAAACGCGCGCGCACTGACGTCACGGGTCCGGCGCTTTGGCGGAGTGATACACTACATGAGGTGGTGCCGTTCTTCAGTTGTAACCGAGTATAGTCCGACTCTTTCTCGAAGCCGGTGTCCTCGTCATCTTGCGCCGATAGAAGCAGAGCAATTGCCCGGGTTCACGGGTACCCGGCGCCACGAATTTCTATAAATATTTTATTAAAGCGACGCTTTACTAGTTTTGTCCAGCGATTTCGTGGAGGATGCGCAAATGACCTTTTGACGGGAGACACATCCCCGGCGACACACCCCTCGAAGCGCATCGCGTGATTCGCCGGGCCCGCTGTTGGCGCCTGCGGGCGCCGACAGCGGTCGCCACCGCCGCTGCGGCCGAGGCAGCCAACCTCCCCCGCAGCCTCCCATGCATGCGGCGCTGGGTCGTTTCGGGCAACGTGACTCGTCTAGTGCCCGGCGAAGAGAACGGTGCGTTCGCCATGAATGAAGGCCGCGTTCGCCCGGCCTCCTTCTGTGAGCGTTGCACGGACCCGAATAACTTTCAGACGTGGTCGACAATACAGCCAAATCGAAAGCGAAACCAAGACTCAACCAGACTAAGCCAAGCTTTTGCTTTGCATATCCAAGGTTAGCTGAGGTAATCCGCAGCCATTCTTTTTTTCATTCCAGTTATTCGTTTCTTCTCAGAGAAGCGCTTCCAAGACGACGCTCGCTCGCGCTCTGCGGGGCCATTTTTTCCGTATGAGCGCGGCCCCCGACTGCGGCCTGATTAATGGCTGGGACGCGCCTCACCTACTTTCAATAGAACAATGCTCCGCTGCTTACAGTAGAAACGACGTTGTTGCGCTGCCCCTGGTGTTTTCCGCCCGTGCGCCCCCTGAAGATGTCCCCATCTCGACCATTAGATCGCTGCGCGTGCACTCTGCTGCAAGATAAACTCTCTCTCTCTCTCCCTCCGATTCTTGTTCCCCATCACCAGTGTCGGTAGATGCGAGAGTGTAGATACGTCCTTTATAGGTGGTATTCACTGAAAAGTTTAGCTGCCGATTTCTTCGCTTGGCAATACTGGAAACGGCCACGGACATGGCACGGCTTATGCCAGTACGGCCGCACGCCGAAGAAAACAAACAAATAGTTGGACAATCGCCCTTAGCGGGTACGCCTCACCACCACCAGAAGCCGCTTTTGAAAAAAGCAGAGAAACTCGAAAGCGCGTCATCCCTATTTCATATTTGCGGCGCTTTCGAGGCGCTTTTTCAAAGAAAGTGCTACGGGTTGTGCCGCGCCTCTGCCAGGTGGCGCCACGGGTCCCGCGACTGAGAGAAGACGCAGTGAAACATCCCCCTCGCGAAGGGCACGATCAAATGCAGAGCATTTCCGGGGGCGCACGACGTTAAGTAGTTTGCGTTACGTTAATGTTGTTGCACTTGTGGCAACTGCTAACGAGAGAGCGCTCGTCAGCAGTAATTTGAATGAGTCAACGATATAAGGCGCGTTCGTAGTGTCCCATTTTGTGTCGGCTTTGTGGCGCAGTGGGTAGAGCATCATGTGCATTGTGTTCCGCCCGCAGGGTCGAGGGACCGAAACCCGGCGCCGGATAGTATTTTTTTTTATATAGTAGGGAGGGGTGCGGTGCGGTCTACGGACGTCAACCCGGGTGACATCGTGAGTTACTGAAATGCTCTGCATTTAAAACACCGGCGTGCGTCGTCTGCCCCGTTTCAACACGATTCTCAACGGTGGTGTCAACAGGGATGTTATTAATCGCACTCGCATTGCAGTCGAGGCATTGCTTTGCGTTCGGTGCGGTAGAGTTGGGAACGTCCAGCACAAATCATATGCTTAGCGCGGACAAGTACCGCCATCCCGCGGAGCCCGACGTAACGGCGCACTCACATGGTTGCCTGCGTGCGTGCCTCGCCAGTGAATACAGGCTATAAACACAGCCAATCTCTCTCCCCTTACTTACAACTCCTCTCCGACCTGGCTTTTCTGCGCATGCGCACGGGGTTGCGCCGGAGGTTTTCTGCGTACACGGGACCGCCGGGTTTTACTTCCACTTGTCAATACAAAGCTTACCGCGTGAAGGGGAACGACGTCCCGAGCGAATGCAGCTCACCTTTCCTTTCGTAGTTCCGAGTTGCGCTTCCTGAAGGCCTCCACGAGCAGCTGCAGTTCCTCAGCGTGACGGGAGTGCAACTTTGACAGCTGCTGTGTGAAGTCGGCCACTGCGGTTTGGAAAGAGAGAGAGAGAGAGAGAGAGCGGTGAGCACTCGATCCAACTGTGCCCACCGCCTTAGAACAATCAGTCAGACCGAAAATCTAAAGCGGTCACGTAACAAAATAACGGGTCGTCTGAAGAAATAAACGAAACGAGGGCCCTTGAACCTTCTTTACTCGGCCTATAGAACGCCTGGAGCGTAAAAAATGTGGTTGATCCCTCTTCCATAGGAACCGGTAAAACACGAAAGTGAAATGTGCCTTCGCAGGCGCAGTTGAATGTTTATTTTGCATCGATATGAACTTGCACGTCGCTATTTATATTTCGTCGCTATGGCACCGTTAGACGCATCAACGTTAGACAAAGGATTGCACGCGCCTGAGCATTGCGTAAAACCGACTGAAACCACAGTCGCTCGCAAACCGTCCGTGCGAACGAAACCAAACGGGTTGTCAGCGAATCGTTTGGCGAAAACACGGTCCGCTGCAGTGAAAGGATCAGATGGCCGTGCCACGAGTGCGGCCTCCGCAAGTCGGCTTCACCGCAGCTTTGGCTGCGCGTCGCCCGTAGACGTCGGCGCTGGCATCGAGGCGTCAACTGTCGGCGCTCATCAGCGTCAAGATGCACTACTTCGCTTCACCTCTTCTAGATGGCAGCACCATCCGAAAGGAAGGCTATAAGGCGCGTTTGTCGCCCTATTCACGCGTCTCTTCACAGCGCAGTTGGGAGCGCAGTTCGTACCTCCCGTTGCGGCGATAGAGTTCGTGGCGCTCGAGTCACGGCGCAGCCACGTCATGTCATTCCCGTGAAGGATATGACTCTGTGTGATCTTGGTGGACCCCGACATAAAACAACTCCGTGTTAAAGTGCCCGCGTATCTACTCATTTTGCTGCAAATGTCGTCGTCGAGAGACGATGGTGTTCTGCCGCGTAAACGCCCCTCCTTTTTCCGCCAACCTCTCACGCTCCTCCCGCAACAAACATGGACGAGGTTCGGTAAGGTCAATTCAATTTTCCTGCCTTCCATTGCTCGCGCCATCTGCTGTTGTTCTTACTGTTGGACGTGGAACACTGCCACGAGGTCCACGCTCGCGCGAGCTCTTTTTGCACTTTTGTGTCAAGAAGTATTGCGCAACGTGCGTTATTTGCTGTAGCAAATACAAAGCACACACCCATTTTCAATTAAAGAGCACCCCGTGTAGCACTTCTGCATTCACGTTTTGCGTAAGATATGCCTGAAGTTTTCTTTTTGCGCAACAATGTTGACAAGTATAAAGCATGTTTCCACGTTTAGTGATTCGGTGAGCTTTCGCCTATAGAAACCTATAGTTTAAAGGAGCCATGAAGAGAAAACACAAGTTTGGTTCATTCAAAAGATTGTCTCGTTAGAATCATACTGACACCACTTTTAACGTAAACTTCGCTCAAATAAGCTACATAATTAGGAAAAACGGGAATGGTCATGCGACCCACCAGCTCATTTCCCGCAGCAGAACCTATGATGTCACATGAGCTAAGCTCTGCGATTGGCGGAGGCTGGCAGAAGCAGACGCAAATTAGGTAGAGCTTACAAACTAGACGAACGAGCGATTTGCGCTTAAATTTAGGGCACATTCTTTACAAAGCAATAACAATGATGGGACAAACAGTGGAAGTTACGAAAGCACATGTAAACATAGAAGTACTGATACGTTCTGCTGTTCGTACTGCGCACAGCATGCTTGGTTTAGCAGCACAGCACTACGGGGCTTGGGGTTGTCTCAGACGACACTGGCCGATTGACGCAAGCAACTGTGTCTTACGTGACCCCATTTGTCGAGCGAGCACTGTTTCAGGGAACGAATATTTTCTCCCAGAACAAAAACAAGCCAGGTTTAAATGCGGGCAAAAACAAACCAAACGCTTTCCACGGTATGGTGGTGCCATCTAGGTTACGGAACGTAAAAAAACGCGGGAACAAACCAACACCGCTGTACAGGGTGGAGACAACCTTTGAACGGTCCCGTGCCGCCGCAATTGGGCCAACGGGCTCAACGCGTTATTCTTTTCGTTTCCCACGAGACCTAGCAACGCGAAACAGACAATATGATTCAAACTTCTTCAGTAAACCGCGTTGCGGCGATAATTTTAGCGCGGTTTTGACACAATGACTTGCTTCGGCGGCGAGCGAGCAACCGAAAATGGCGGCGCCAGCGTATACGTGTCTCTACCCTGTACGGCGGATGCGTGAATGAAGGTATTCTAGGCTGCACAGCGGTCGGTTCCTGTGATGTCATTTGGGACCACGAAAACGCACGATTGAGCGGGAAAATCAAAATGTTAACCTAAAATGTTTAATTTCTCAGTGAATAAAGCACCGTTTGTATCCGGACAAGCGCTGGGGGCACTATAAAACACGAAATCTTTCGAATAAAACCAACTTGCATTTTCTCTTCATGGCTCCTTTAAGAATTGCGTTAGATTTTGGCCGGATGGCTAAATAAAGACACTGTCTGTCTGTCTGTCTGTCTGTCTGTCTGTCTGTCTGTCTGTCTGTCTGTCTGTCTGTCTGTCTGTCCCTAGATTCAGCCACCCGGCCAAAATTTAACGCAATTCCTAAACTTGTAGCCAAAACCTCTCCGAATCACCAAACCTGGAAACATGCTTTATACTTGCCAACATTGTTGAACAAAAAGAAAACGTTAGGCCTCTTTGAGGCAAAACATCCATACATAACTGGTGCTGGGCACCGTTCTCGTAATTGAAAACAGATGTGCGTTTGATGTTAGCGATTGAAAATAAAAAGAAAACCCATGAACAACGTTTTTTTTACCGGAAATGCGAAAAGGGCCCGCGCTGAAGCCTTCAGCTCCTGGCTCTACAGCGCCAAGCCAAATAGGTTCCAATACAGCGGGAAAATTGAACGGCATTAGGAAAACCTCCACCGTGTTTATCGTGGGACCAGCGAGACGCGATGGGAAGGTGCTGAGAGCTGGGCGGGAAGAGAAGAAAAGCATTAAGTTTAACGCCGGCATTTTCAACGAAGAGAACAGATACGCGGCCATTTTCTTTAAACAGTGTTTGCGGCTTCGTCGTCTCATAAAATGTGACTTCATCATGAACAAGTATGCGGTTCCGCTTGTCTAACTGCCCCTTGTGCAATGGTCCACAAACAATTTACCCCTGCTTAGTTATATGTGGCGACGCTCTGTTCCATGAAAAGAACACGAAGAGCTGGACAGAACTTCCTAAATCAGGAGGGGCGCCGTTCCCCCCGATTCCGGTGTTAAAATGTCCAACAACTAGCGGCCCACGCGGGCAGGCGATGTCACTTAAGTGACTGGACATGACGAGTTGAGATGACACGCCCCGGTCAACGTTCCCTTATTAGGAAAACGCGCGAGGACGCCTCAAATTTAACCCAGCGTGAAGGACCAAACGAATGTGCGGAGAGAGATGCGTTTTCGCATCGCTCTCCGCACATTTCGCACGCGATGCATTTTCACATGCGTCTTCCCTATCCAAAAACCGGCCCGTGGGCGGTCAAGAACACTCATGAAGGCTGCAGGACTGGTTCCGGAGGAACAAAAAACTGTGGTTGGTTCCTCTGTCATAGGAATCAGTAAAACACGAAAGTGAAATTGCAGCGAAATCTGCAGCTGAGCATGTGGGGGTGGTGGTAGTGGTTGTTGTGTGGGTGTGCTTGACGAGCGACGTCCTGTTGGTGGGTCACTTCGGCAAAGTTGTAGTGGCGTCATTTCCGTGACGGATATGACGTCAGTGACGGGTTGGTGTATCGCGGCATAAAACACTTTCGTGTTAAAATAGAAAACCCAAAAACGAACAACCCCAAGTATAACGTACTCTTTAGTACTAAAGGTTGTTTTTCCCGCAAGAGGACCCCGGGGGGTGCACCCTTTACATGCCGCTTGTTTTGTTGTACTGGCATCACTTCCATGACGGATATGACATCAGGGAAATCTTCGTGCGTACAGGAATAAAACACTTTCGTGTTAAAAACGCGTGCGGAAACGCGCCGTTCTCCGCACTCATGTTTGGTCCTTGACGACGGTCGAGAGGAGGTCGTAAACGTGGAATGGCCGATTTCGTCTGACACGTCTCCCCTGCCTGGTCCTTTTCTGTGGCGGCACTCCTTCACGCGATGGCCCGTTATCCCGCAGGGTCCCGTGCTTGTGTGCGCCCCTTTTCGCACAAAAAGTGTGTGACGCACGTCGTATCGGCACTTGGGAGCCGCCATCAACAGAAACGGTGGGGCCACTCTCGCGAGGAGGCGCTGGCCCATCAGCCGACCTGCTCCACTTTCTCTACCAGCGGCCACAGTGGGCCGTTATTAATGGAGGGGACGACGTTAGCGCCGTCGTCCCCGTTAGCAGCACGGCAGCTGGCTCGTCGTCGTCGCTCCCTCGGCCCGCTCGTTGCGTCTTCTTGCTTGTTTTCACTTCTGCTGCATTTGTTGCTGCCTCCTAACCAAATGCGGCGGCCCTTTCGGTTACTACGGGGCCGGTGGGCAGCGGCTTTCCTGCGCTCTATGCGGCCCGCATCCTGGCCTAACACTTTAGTCGATCTGTTTCACGTGGGCCTAGGGCGATGTGCTTGGACCAGGGCAAGTATATTAATTCGATATTCCCCTCGGTGTTCCCCGTCCCCGGTGTTCCCCGTCCAAATATGCAGCGCACGTTATTATCGAATTAAAGACTGTACCAACTAGCCCATGAACATGCCTTTATTAACAAGTATATTAGGTCTCTGTAGTTTGAAGGGTCTCATATAATAATGGAATGAATTGCTGCACTGGTTAACAGGTCTTACCTCACTGCAGTCCAACCCGGAGCATCAAACTTGAAGGGTATAATAATAATGGTATAATATATTAACAATACTGCGGCATACTGGATCCCCCAGAACAGTGAGTAAGAATTTTAGCTGTCTTCTGTATAAGCAATGGCTCTTAACATCTCGGCGTGATGCGTGCAGCCGACTCAAGCCAATAATGTCGTGCTTTTCGGACCACTCATCATTTATTTCGCACACAAGAGGATACGAGACCATCATCTATCAGCAGCGCGAACAGTGGGTTCCTAAAAAGCACCGCCTTCGCTACATTGCTAAATGAAGTTGGAGGCGGCGGCAATCTTTTAAAGCAAAGCTTTACTTGGAGCGCTCATGTTAACGTTCTAAAGAAGAGGCTCTCTGCAGTGGTGCATGTGCTCAAACTCATCGGCGGCAAGACGTGGGGAACACCACTGAAGTCGATGTTACAGCTCTACAACGTGCTGTTCTTGGGCTATCTGCGATACAGTGCCCCTGTCCTTTCCGGAGCGTGCCGCACAACTACTCGGTCACTTCAGGGTATTCAAGCTCAGGCCCTGCGAACCTGCCTTGGCCTACCACGATGTACGTCCACAGCAGTGACCATTGCCCTGGCTCGAAATCACCCTTTGGCAACCTTTGTGGACGTCGAAATACTCAGGACACATATCAGGCACCTCGCCCGTCTACCTGATCATCACCTCGCGGGAATACCAGCGACCCGTCCCCGGGCGTCGTTCGCAAGGGTAGTAGCTGCCCACAACACCAGCGTTCCATCGAACTACACGCCGGCGATGAGACCGCTCGTTCCTCTGTGGTGTGTGATGCAGCCCCGAGTGTGCCTAGATATACCAGGAGTGACAAAAAAAACGTGATCTTCCAAATCCGGCCCTGCAACAGCTCGCTTTGACGTACATGCACGAGACATACAGTGACCGAACCCATTTATACACTGATGGCTCGGTAACATCGTCGGGTTCTGCCGGAGCTGTTGTTATACCACGACTGTCACTGTGCAGCAAATTCAAGATAGCCAATCTTACGACATCCACGGCTACAGAACTTACGGCCATCCGTAGCGCTCTTCACACCATCGAGCAAAGTTCGTGCCGCAGATGGGCTATCTTCTGTGATTCGAAGCCTGCACTTCAGTCACTCCAGTCAGCGCTGTGCCGGGGACCTCACGAACAGCTCCTGACAGAAATAAGAATGGTATAAGACCGTGCTGCCCAGGCGGGCCATGATGTCACCCTTCAGTGGCTTCCTAGCCACTGCGGCATTGTCGGCAACGAAAGTGCGGACGCTGCCGCCCGGCTGGCGCATCAAACAGCGACAACTGTACTCATCCCATTGTCTAGGGCGGACGCAGCTAGGGCCCTCCGCATTCTTGCCCGGGAAACAGCTATCTCCCAATGGTCTCCAGAAGATTCCACATGCGCACGCATTGGTGCCTTTGACCCGCACCTGCAACGTCCCCTTCCACTAGGCCTCCCACGGTCTGACGCAACTCTTCTTTGCCGTCTTTGGCTGGGGGTGGCATTCACAAATGCTTACTCGTACTTAATAGGAATGGCAGCAAGGGCGGAGTGCGAAACGTGCGGCACATCGGAGACGATACGCCACGTTTTATGCGAGTGCCCACGCTACTCGGCTGAAAGAAAAAAGCTGTCATCAGCGCTGAGGAACCTGGACTCTCGGCGGCCATTTTCGGAGGGAAAGATTCTGTGCCACTGGCCTTCTCAGTCATCCGCTCAGAAGGCGACTAAGGAACTATTACGTTTTCTACGGGCGACGAACTTGAACACTAGGCTACAGACTGAGAGCTTCCAGTGTCAATCACTGTCAGTGCCTCAGTGCTGGGCATACGTGTCTGGTCCAACTTTTCCTCTTTTTTTTTCTTCTCTCTTTTTTGCCCATTTCCCTTTTCCCACGTGCAGGATAGCAAACTAGGCTATAGCCAGGTAAACTTTCCTGCCTTTCTTCTACATTCTTCCTTCCTTCCTTCCTTTACTAACCTTGCCGTGCCGAGTTTCGCCGTGGCCAGCAATTTGGCCTTTATTTGACTGTGGCTGCGCCGTAGCCTTGGCAGCGCATCACGCGACTCGCCGCACCGAGCTCCGCCACCGGTGCGTGCGCTAACCGCCGACGGCGGCCGTGGCTTGGCGCATGCGCTCTCCGCAGCTAAGGCGGCTACCGCAGTTGGGTCGCCGCTGGACCAAGCGACTCGCGGCGCGGCTGGCTAAAGCTACCTGCACACTAGCGTCAAATTTGCCGTGCTGCCCTGCCAGAGGCCGCCAGCTGCGTCGCGCTGCAGCCTTTACCCGCATCGCGGCGCGACGCCGCTGGCGGCCGTCCGTAGGGCGGCACGGCAAGTTCGACGCTAGTGTGCACGTACCGAGCGCTGCGCTCGCCTAGTCGGTGCGAACTTAGCCATGGATGAGAGCAACACTGGGCCGCCTTCTCGGAGCCTTGCGCGAGAGCGGGAGGCTTTCAGCCGTCGTCGGCAAGAGGCGTCTTACCACCCCGCAGATATCGACCGGCGAGCGTCTTCACCGTAGAAGGGTTCGGAATGCCGGGCCCGCTAATCTAGCGCCGGAGACTGAGGGAAGAGCGAGCACGCCGGAAGCGGGACCACAACCGTAGACAAAAGCAGGCTTTGCGCGAATAGTTTAATACTTACAGCCAAATCGAAGGTTGCTCAAATGAAACCAAGACTTAACCAGCTAAAACCAAGCTTGCGCTTTGCATACCCAGGGTTATCTGAGTAAGCCGCTGCCATTTTTCATTCAGGCGGGGGGAGAACCGAAGCGATGGTTATGATTATGTTTGCAGGAGGTAATTGAGTTCGTCGAGATCAGAGGCTGAATTGTGAGTTGTGTCCGTTTCGATAATGTCCACTTCGCGTAAGTTTCAGTCGTAACGCAGTCGCACTTGCGAGACCACTGACCAATGAATGTGTTGCGTCACATTTGTTTCGTCTGCTTTCAGCAAATCATGGCTCGCTCGAAATGGACGCTTTGAAACGGACATGCAATGGGCAAAACGAAGAATTCCGCTCCAGCACTGACGACTGTGTGATGATTGTGAAGGAGCACTGCAATTGTAATCGGGAGTGCTGGCGGCGAGGTAAAAAATTGGCAGTGGCTTAGCTCGGCTATGCCAGGATATACGTTACGTGAGCTAAGGTTCAGCTGGTTATTCTTAGGTTTCCTGGTTGTCTAGGATTAGCTGATTATCATACTTACTACTGCTAAAACGATTTCCAATACAAACTAATACAATTTAATACAATTTAATCCAATCCAATCCAGTCGCGGCGGCGGCGGCGGCTCCGGCGCGCCAGCTGTGCGCCGTGAGACGTCACTGCTCCTCGCGCATGCGCAGATCGGCTCTCCAGGAGCCACGCGAAACTGCTCAATCTGGGCCAGTGTAGCTCACGCTGCAAAAGCAATTCAACGAAAAGTAGCGACAAACGCAAGGAGCTAATCAGTAAACACTTCATCCGTGACTATTTTAGGTGCGCGCTGCCGCGGACATGGTTGCTCGGGCACAAAGTTTGCGCGGGAATAGACGCAAGCGAGCAGACGACAGAAAAATGGCGGCGAGGAAGGGGATGGGGTGGGTGAAGTGGTACGGTGTGAGGGAGGCAGAAAGAACGTGTACTCCAAGTCTTAGCAGCGCTATCACTGGGAACGTACAGCGGGCGGCTTGAGATGAAGGGCTCTCCGCGGCAGAAATGGGTCGTGGGTCGTTTGCGGCTCCGGCCTGCGTAGCAGACGATCCGCGAGTGAGTGCAACAAATGACCACGGCTGTGATTCGAGAAAAGGGATGCGCCTTGGGGCGGCGCACACACGTCACGAGATAAGCGAAAGAAGCGGGACCAGAGGCCTCCTCGAAGGGAGTGGCAGGCAGACGCAGGGAAATATTATGAGGCATGTATGGTAATAACTACGCCGACGTCGTTGAGCCCGCAGACTACCGCGTTGGTCGTCTGCTCGCAAATAACCGTCCTCCCCGTGAGTTATTTCGCTGACTCGCAAGCTCAGGTAAGAATCGCCCCGTTCTTTTCCTCGCAAAAACGGGACGACGAGCAAGTTGGGTCGAGGGGGTTGCACATTTCTGCGGCCATAACGCGCCCTGGACGGGGTTGCTGCAGCTGCACGGGCAAATGACTGGCACCCTTTCGTCTATAATTAACACGCTTACACCTCCCGCAAAAGCAGTGTTGTAAACAACAAGACACCCTGTAAAAGGGTGTTTTCTTTCGTTTTTGCAAAAGGGCGCTAAGTATATACCCTTTAAAGGGTGTTTCCCTTTGTTTTGTTTTTTTTGCTAGGTTGTAAGGGCGTTAATTATATGCAGTGGAACTTTGCCGTGTGTTGATCATTTTGCTCGACGTGCTGCACGGCAACACGGCTCCAGGAAGAAGCACGGAGGCACAATCGCTTAGAGAAAGCACTCCAGGTTATCCCGTAAGCTGCACAGTTAAACCTGGATGTAACGAAACTCTGTGTTACGAATTCCTGGATTTTACGAAGTTTTTCAATTCCCCATTGTCAACCCCATCGAAACCCCTGTATTCGCGACCTCTATGTATAACGAAGGCGTTGCGACGGTTCACCTTGATGTATAACGAATTCGCTGTGCTGATGAGCCCTATTGTTTTTTGCACTTTTTCGGAAAAGTCGGCTGGAGAAATGCATTACTTTAGCGAACTTTTCCCGTAAACCACGCCTTTCCAGTGTGAGTGCTGCGTCGGTTAGGTGCTAGGCCTGCCTGTCGGCGTATTGCGCAGCTTCACTGCTATCGGTGGTGCCGGTTCGTCGGCAATGCGTTCTGCTGCCACAGAACGAAAGGTTCTGACTTTTCAAGAGAAGTTGTCTATTTTAAATGCCGTCTCCGCCGGCGAGAAAGAAGAACGTCACCACCAGGTAGAGTATCCCAGTTAGCACCCTCTCCACAATTCTGAGTGCGGCAAAGAGCGTCGAGTTCGCGAAAAGGCGCAATTTCAGCCCTATTTTGGTCCTTGAAACGGGTTAAGGCACCGAAAAGTGTCAAAAGGCAACAGTGACACTTATTTTACGTTTTTGAATACGGGGGCAAAGTGACCAAGCCTGCTTCTTTGGAGTACCGTGTAGTGACTAAGGGTGCGTTCCAATTTACCGTTTAGACAGCTTCGTTGCCGTCTTCGCGGACAGGCCGCCATGTTAAGCCCCGTTCCAATTCGGACGAAACAGTCAACGAAGACTGCTTCGAGGAGACAGCATCGAAGTCAGCGACGCTGCAGGGTATACCTTCCGGTCTACACTAATAAGTGACGCCAGCGCCACCTTTTGCGTATTTATGTTAAAACAAAAGCGCTTGTTCTTTTATTGAAATATTTAGCATAATTTACTAGTGATAAATATGACTTTGTTTAATTTTTATATTACGCAACGTTTGTAATAACAACGGTAATATGAGTTACGAAACTTGCGGCTTGCGCATATCAACATGTCTGCTACGACGCTGTTGTCTGCGCTGGTGTTGTGTTTGCGACCGCGGCGGCGTTCCAATTTTATTCCTTTAGACGTCTAGTTAGACTGCTTCGTAGGCTGTCTACCAAGCTGTCCGCGAATTGGAACGCAGCCTAAGTTTGCGGGAAAGCAGCAGGCGGAAAATCTGTTTCACTGTGAAATAAATCCTTGAAGGGTGAGTTCACATTTACTGGTCTCCAGCATTCTGGTTTCGTTCTTGCTTCGTTCACGCGAGCCTTAACTCGGAACCTTCGTGCAACGAAAACCTGCATGTAGCGAAAAATTGCGAATTTTCGTCAACTTCGCCGTATCCAGGTTTCACTGCACAAAAATAAGGACAACAATTCTTTCTCTGCGTAGTGCGTACGGTTGCGTTAAAAGTCGAGTAGAAGAAAATCGGCTGAACTCGACAGCGGTTTCGAAGCACGTAGTTCCAATTGCTGGCAGCGTTTAGCGATAGTCGGAAGGGATCGATTGGCGGCAGAATAAAACGGGCCGGACAGGATAGCGCTTCTTGACGGCGCTTGCGGGTAAAAGAACCGGACGGCGGTCGCATGGTGGTGAATGTGGAATGCGGACCCTCGCGTAGCTAGCATTCCACTGTACCACCCACCTTTTGAGCCGGCGCGAATCGTTACACACCGAGGCGCTTAGGAATTTCTCTGAAAGGTTGTTAGTGGTTCTATTCTACGACGCGAGATTACCGCATTTTCACGAGTTTTAACGCACCCCCTTTTCTTGCCTAAACGTAGCCTTAAAATATTTGCGCGCGTTACAATAGGGTTCTAAACCGAAAAAAAGTTTAAAGCGGCCAGCAGCATTGCCGTGGACCCGAAGTCCTCCGGAAATTTAACTCAATCCAACAAAAAAGCAATCCACCAAAACCACGTGAGCGAATTTTGGGGCACTCATTCTTGCCATTTTTGGCGCAATGGCGTATACGTTAGTCAGCTGTTGCACACTTTTCTGCCGTTGCAATTAGACCGTCACGCCTAGAATTATGAATGCCAACGCCCCTGGAATCGCAAACACTTTTAATGTACGCCGCTTTAGTTTTTTTTTTCTTTTCCAGCAGGAGCTGGTAAGCAAGTTGATGAAGCAAAATTGTCACAGTTGCACGCTTCAAATAAAATGTCTCCTGCCAGGCACGTAATATTACGTCTTCTAAACCTGGGCTGCTATTCCAGAAGCCCCGAGTTTGAGCGAAACTCGGGCAAGGCGGAGCTGTGGTGATAATAATAATAAGCTCATGATAATATTTCGGGGCAGGGTTAAAACGCATCAAAAATGCGATTCATGCTACTTGCTGATTATTCAGGTGACGTAATCGGTCCAGGGCAGCGCGCACCAAGGATGCGCCACTAGGGCGTGGCGCATCTTTCAGTGCTTTCTCTCGCTCCCCTGCCGCACTGGTGGCTACTGGGGGCACGCCAATTCAATTACTTCATTTTATTGTACTTTTACTTGATTAATCTGTATTTCACTACAAAGTCCATTTTATTTTTTATTTCATGCGTTGGTATGATCTTTTTGCTTGGAATTTTTCGTCCTAAGAAGTAGTTTCTGCCGTTGGTGGCACACAGTGCAATCTTGTGACTATGGCCGACTGGCAAGAAAAAAAAAAAAACGAAAGCGGGTGATAAAAGCGCGCCACATACAAAACAGTTGTATGGAAACTCTCCGATTTTCGACACACAATTTCCTCGGCGCGGTCCAGTCTGCTTACGTGCCTTGAAGGCGAAACCCTGGTGAGACGTATTAGCAACTTCTTTTTTCATTTATTGTACTTGCGCCTTTTTCCTCGCTTTCGTTTTTTTTTTCTTTTGGCACGGATTACTTTAAACGGCTTTTTTTTGTGTTTGCGTCAGTTTCTTCTCTTTCATTTGTCTGTCTTAGTGTGCAAGCAGACTGGAACACGCCACAGCCTCCCTAGAATCGGCGTTCTGCGAGGGTGGTGCGCACCTGTCCTACTCCCGTGACATCACGTTCAGGCTTCACGCTGCACGCACTATTCTACAACCGTTATTGCTCGAATCCACAGTGTTACGAATTTTGCGAACCGGGCACGTTAGTTCCTCAAAGGCCCAAATTCCGGGCCCATCCCCCAAGTGGCCATGTGTTAGGAAGGAAGGAATAGCAACAAGAAAAACTACTTTTCAGGTTTGTTTGCTTTATTTCATTTTGCTCTTCACCGCTCTTTTTCGAAGAAGCTCTCCACAGTCGGTTTTTTTTTTTTTGTCGTAGAGTTCAATCCCCTCACAATCCTCTCTTCCTTCGCGCCCTTCCCACTCCCGCTTACCTCCCTCTGGCGTCACGTGCATGTGAGTGAGTAAAAGAACTTTATTGGGGGTCCGGCGATGACGCGAGCTCGTCTCGCACCCGGATAGTCCCACGACGAGAGCGGCAGGTCTAGCCCACCGGTCCGGTCGCGGGCACGCCGGACTGCCAGGATTTGCTTGTCTACAGCGCGGCTACGCAGAACAGAGTCCCACTCCTCCTGACCCTGACAGTGGACCCTGACAGCGACCGCCGCGGCCGGGAATCGAACCCGCGACTGCGTGCTCAGCAGCACAACGCCATATTAGTATGAAACTCTATGTACTAAAGGTGGCGACATGGGTTCAATGCGCGCGTGAAGTCAAACGCGTTTATTTATTTATTTATTTATTTATTTATTTGTTTGTTCTTTTTGTTTTTTGTTTGTTTGTTTGTTTGTTTGTTTGTTTGTTTGTTTGTTTGTACAGCGGCGTTTTTTTTTTTTTTGTACCGGCCGAAAGGTTTTCGAACGAAGTTGAGCAAAACCTTTCGAAAGGTTTTCGAAAGGATTTGAGCAACTACAACAACGACCATAACTTAAGTTCTTGCTGCTCCAATGCTGGTGGTTTCTGCTATTGGGGCACTCCATCGTTTGGGCCTCTCCAGTTGTTCGTTTACCGGGGTGGGAATGCAGTGCGCCTATAAGGCCAGAAAAGCATTGTAGGCGCAGCGACGACTAAGGTGAACTGAGCGCCTGAACGGAATAATTGTCGAGTTTCGTCGCTTCAATATCCTATCAGGACCCGTCTCGTATTCATAATAATAAAGCGCTTTCAACAGACACCCTGAAGAGTTACCGAAGGTAAACGAATACTTTATATACGGGAACGATAATGTTGATGTTCCTCTGGCTAAATTAATATTCGCATTTTTGCGAAGTGTGCGCAACAATCTTTGAATAATCAAGGAAAGCTGTATTTCTTGCTTGCAAATTAACTTTCAAATTGCTTGATTTTCATAAAAAACACCCGATTTTATGGTGGATTTGTCAGTAAAAAACTGTGGTTGATTCCTCTGTCATAGGAATCAGTAAAACACGCAAGTCAAATGTGCAGCAAAATCCGCAGCAGAGCATGACGTGCGGGTCGGCGGCTATCTTGTAGGTGTGCTTGGTGAGCGACGTCCTGCTGGCGGGTCACTTCGGCAAAGGTATACTAGTGCCATTTCCGTGGCGTTAGCGAAATCTTGGTGTATACCGGCATAAAACACTTTCGTGTCAAAATATAAAACCCGATAACGAACAACCCTAAGTAAAACGTACTCTTTAGTACTAAAGGTTTCTTCCCCGCAAGAAGACCCCGTGTGCAGAGGTGCACCCTTTACAGGCCACCTGCTTCGTTGTACTGGCGTCACTTCCGTGACGGATATGACGTCAGCGAAATGTTCGTGCATCCGGGAATAAAACACTTCCTTGTTAAAAAGCTGCTTAAGGCAACTTGACAAGCCCTAGATCCAGAATTTGCTTGTTTTTCCCGTTTATGCGCCGTATTTACAGCTGTGGCGTTTTTTTCCTTTGCAGAGGTATTCTGTTAGCCAAGGCACTCGTATACCTGCACCAGCCCATCGAGCTGCCTCGCAACACGGCCTGCGGCAAAAACAGGCCATCGCAATCGAACTTCGGCCCCTCTCCGCTCCTCCTCGCCCTTCTTCTCTTGGTCCCTCGGATAATTAGTTTACCCGGCGCCCTCTCAATCTCACCGGCCTGCCCACTCCTGTCCCCATTCCCCTCCCTTAACGACACCTCGAGTGTTTGGGGCAAACACTCTGCGCCGGACAGCTAGCTGTCCGCCGTTTCGGCGCCTACGCGCCGCCGCTACACTCGACGCCGCCAGTGGCAGCCGCTCGGCCTGAGGGGTCGGTGATCGCATTTCACGCTATATCATAACATCTTCAAAGTGACACCTTTCGTTCACTGTAATCAAATTATTGCCTCGCAAGTTCTGTTTTTTTTTTTTCAAGTAATAGTTTTGAAGTTTATTTCCTCCCTTTTCGGATCACATAAACGAGTACAGAAACAAAAGAGGTCCCGAAATTGAGAACTGACGCGGGACATCGGTAAATAAGGTAAGTTTAACTGAAAACGCAAAATGCGGTTGAGCAGGTATTAGAACGTCCTAAAACACGACACAGACGAGCAAAAACAAATCGTGAAACAGAAACCATGCAATGACGCTTCATTGAGTAGAGACACGCATAAGATCTGCAACAGCAATTATAAAAAGCAAAGTGATATTAGGTAGTTTATCGGACTTGTATTTCTCCAAGTCGATACAATTTCAGAAATTTACGAGATAAATGTAACGTGCGTGGGGTTGGGACCGATGAGCGTTCTGCGCACACCGAGTCGCCGGAGTTTCCTTTCATTTAGCCGTATAAAAGGTTCGCTTTAAAATTGGCCCCGCATGTGCTTTCTTCGAGGCAAGTGTCGTCGAAAAACCACGCACTCGCGCCTCCCCTACATTGTAAAAGTCTCTCCCCTCCCCCTCCGTCTTCTCTTACTTGCAGTAGATTGGAGTAGATTGCATTCTCTCAATTGCAGTAGATAACGATTGCAGTAGATGTTTGCTGAATTCCGTTCAACTGGGCGAGCTTCAGCGAGTTTTGGAATTCAGTTTAAAATGGCCAGCACTACTCATTCGCTGCCTGTCGGGGGCATTTGTTCCACCTCTGCTTGAAACAGCTCGAGCTCGAGCTATTTTGTTTGGAGGTTCGCTTATGTCTCGCTTCCCTTCGCCGCCGTTTGTAACGCATTTTTTTTTTAATTTGCTGTCGCAAAAACCAACTGAACGTGTGTTTTCTGATAAAAGAACGCTGGAACTCTTAGTTATAGACTTACATTTTGCCTGAAATGTGCCTTTGGTGTCCTTTGCGCTGAACAATGTGGACGCATATGAGCCATTCGAGCTCTTCCAGTAGTTTGTGACGCTCTTACAGGCAGCCTTTCAACTGTTTTTTTGTTTGGCCAGACGGTTGAATGGAGTGTCAGACAGATAGACCGGTAGACCAAAAGTTTCGCATTTAGTAGCCCAAAAAATGCTCTCGCTTATACAAACCAACGAGAAAAAAGGGGAAAGCGAAAATGAACGCGTTTCGCGCGGTGTTCTGGTGAGACCAAACTTTGAAGACCAGTGGATCTAATTGCATACAGTGAGAGGAGCTTGACAGAGCGCAGTAAACAGAAGGCGGCTGGTCGACGTCATTAACCGAGGCATGAAAAGGTTTCATTGATTTTTTTTCTCGATGCAGCGTTACCAGTTGAACTGATGAATGGAAAACGGGAATAATTGGCTAGCTTAGATCACCCTCTGATTCACTAGTGGCTTCCTGGTTGTTTAACTCGTACCGTCTCATCTTCTTTTCATTCAATGGAACCCGTGTTGCTGCAAGCTTTCAGCGAAACCCGTCATAGCGGGTCAGGAACTGAACCAAGTTCGCTGGTGAAGTTGTTTCTGTGGACGCAGTGTATACTTTTCGTCTTCGCCAGCAGGAAAAACAGCGAAGAGTATTTCTGGCGCTGATTGTTGGCATGTGAAAGCTTCTGTATACGTGGCGCGCTATCCGCGCGAGAGTTCATTTGTGTTTCTATTCTTCTTTTTCGTTTCAGTTTTACATCTACCACTACAGTTCGAGCCATCGAGTCTCAGACCATGTTTTGACACTGTCCTGCTCTGACAAAAGCACCTGCGCCATCTCAACAGTCGGAGCGTTCGCTAAAGATGCAGCTGGCGAAAACAAGACGACAACGAAGTAAAAGGGAAAAAAAAAAGAAAATCTCCAGACCAGGCTGTCAGCGCAAAGGACGCCGTTACTACGCCACCCTGTCAGTAGGGGTGTTAACCCTGACGACGCGCTGGCCGCGCCATTGGTGTCTTCCATTTTGTTTTCGATGTTTTACCGGCCGTCTTGCCAGAGGCCGACGCGAGTGCTGTGTGCCCGCGCTCACTGAAAAGCGCGCCAAGCGTAATGCCTCTGCTATACGTACTGGCGATCCAGGGCGGAGCTGACAGGTCGTCTGCTACACGCTCGCGCTCGTCTGCTTCGGAGAGAAAAAAAAGGGGGGCCTGGTCTTTTCAATCAATGTCGAGTACCTCCGGGAGGGAGCTAGCACCGTAATGTATTAGCAAGAAAAAAAATGAGGACGAGGTAGGAAATGACGCTAAAATGGGAGAAAAAAAAAAACTAAACAAAGAAGGCTGGAAGTATTCGTCGGAAGCGAACGTTGCGGGGAGGTAAAGAAGCCGCGGCTCGTTGCAGACGACAAGGCATAAACGCGCAGACGACATTGAAGGGTAGAAGAACGTGACGTCGACAAGCTCCGGCGACTGTTAACAAACCAAAGAATATAACAGGATAAGAATTACAGAGGCGCAGTAACTTATTACAAACACATGGGAGAGAAAGCAACAAGGCAAAAAAAAAAAAACTCTGCAAGGAGCAAAAGAAAAAGAAGCAAGATTTGAAACAGGCTACCCCCCCCCCCCCCCCAAAAAAAAAAAAAAAAAAAACAGCTGCTCTACCGTTTGACGACTTGTTTCAGGAAGAAAATTAACGCTTGCGCTGTCAAACTACACACGCCCCTTGTTGAGTGGCAAGCAAATAAGGCGCATAACTTTGCAGTATGTCCTAAATGTCGCCCCTGAAGCACTATTTCAGGGTAACTTACAGGAAAATTTCTGTGTATGGATGAGTGAATTTGGAGTCATTCTGCCGCAGCTTTAAAAAAATTAGCAGTGGCTTAGCTCGGCTATGCCAGGATATACGTAGCGTCAGTTAAAATTCAGCTGGTTATTCTTAGGTTTTCTGGTTGTCTAGGGTTAGCTGATTATCATGCTTACTACTGCTAGAACGATTTCCCATCCAGTCCAGTCCAGTCCAGTCCAGTCCAGTCCAGTCCATTCCAGTCCAGACACTGCTCTTCGCGCACGCGCAGCACGGCTCTCCAGGAGCCACGCGAAACGGCTACCAAGCGGCTCCGGCGCAGCGTCAGACTTGGCTACTGCGCAACGGAGGCGCAGAGCTGGGCACGCACCAGCGCCAGTGCATCTGCCCCGGCTATGACGCCACTCCTCTGGAATGCGCAGACCGGCGAATGTGCAGGCCCAATTCTCTACACACCCGTACTCCAATGGGATTGGATAATCCAATCCAATCCAATCCAATCCAAATCCAATCCAATCCAATCTGATGCTCCTCACGCTTGCGCAGCACGGTCCTTCAAGGTCCACGCGAAACTGCTCAACCTCGGGCAGTGTAGCTTACGCTACAAAAAGAAAGAAAGGTTCGGTGGCTAGACATGTTGGCCTTAGCTGAATGAAAGAAGTCATGGCGTGTCTGGAAATGTCTTTAGCGCTGACACGTGGCGGTTCTTGGTTTTATTATTTGTTGCGGTATAAAAGGGAACCACAGGATGCTTCAACATGAAAAAAGCTGTTCTTTTGTACGTTTCGGAATATGAATGAAAAATGTAGTGAACGATTCTGATTCAGACCCGCTACATGGAATAAAGAATTAAGCAAGGCTTAAATCTGATGCTGTCATAGTGAACGCCAACGGGGTAACAACACTACTTGGCAGGGTAAGCTTTCTTTGAGACAATAAACACTCCATCCACATTCACCATTTATTTTATACCTCTTCACGACTCCAGTGCGTACAGAATAACAAGGAAGCAAGAGAGAACACTCGGGAAACAGAACGACTTATCGGCGGCAAATTAAGGCTTTTTCACGCTTTCACCTAAACGTACACGCCACGAAAGTCGTAAGGAAATCGTGGCAAAAATGCCTTTTACTGTTTTAGTTCAAGGCCTGTTTCTTAAACGCAACTTGAAGCATGGCCAATGTTCAACTACATGTGAAATCTTGAATCTCATTGACGTCGCTTGTGTTACTGTGCGTTAGTTAATTTGTCGGGAAAGGAAGGGAGCTACTGTGAAGATTTTCTCTTCAAGTGTCAAGGAAGCTTCTTAACTCCGACATTTTGTTGATAACGAATAGATTGATTATGGGGGTTTAACGCGCTGACGCTGCACAGGCGATGAGGCGCGCCGTAGTGGAGGGCTCCGGATTAATCTTGACCACCTGGTGATCTCTAACGTGCGTCGAAATCTCGAACGCACGGGCGTTTTCGCTGTCCGCCTCCATCAGAACAGCGGCCGCTGCGGCCGGCAATCGAACCCGCGTCCTTTGATAACTAATCGCTTCGAATTCATCGCTACTAAAGCGGAAGCCGTACGCGGAGAACTAACTCCCACGAAAACTCAACGATGGGCATTCCGCATTCACAACTCGTAAGAAGTGTACAGGTGTGCTCGGGCTTTTTGGTTTGACAAAGCTCAATGTAGAAATCTCACGCTTTTTTCAATCAATCAATCAATCAATCAATCAATCAATCAATCAATCAATCAATCAATCAATCAATCAATCAATCAATCAATCAATCAATCAATCAATCAATCAATCAATCAATCAATCAATCAATTTGTGCGCTTTAAGTACGAAATCATGTTTAACACTTCCTTCAGCATCACTGTCACCTTGCCCGCGCCATAGAAATCGGCGTGTAATTGATGTAGCTGAGAAATTCTTGCTGGGCTAGTTGGTGAATAGTTGCCATAATTTGAAGCGCCACACACACACAAAAAAAAAAAAACGGACGAAGAAACAGAGTAGACGAGATTGCGCCTGTAACTTCTACCCTGTTTCTTCGTCCGTGGTTTTTGTGGCGCTTCGAATCATGGTAATTGATGTAGTTTCCGCGAAAAGATGAAAAGGGAAGAGTTACTAACGGGCAGCAGAAATTCGACTTTGGTAATAATAACCACGTTACAAAGTTGAACGAAAAGGCAGTGACTATTTTCAGCTAATTGATAAATTCGCGGCACTCGAAATAAGCATAACTTAAATATGGACACGATTTGTGACTTTATAACCGCGACCCCCAGGATACGTAAGGGTCTATGAACCAGTCCACGTGATCGTGAATCGACGGCAGGAAAACTGAGAGCAAAAGCAGAGATTTATGATGAGGTCACGAGTAACCCTGTCCCAACAGGATTTGTCAGTCCTGAATACACACCAGGTAGTTCACGGGCAAGCCAATACTGCCCTTGCAATAAGAACCCAAGGACAAAAAAAAGTACAGAGCTGCTGTGGGCCATTTCTGAGCAGTTGAAAATTACCAGTAGAGGAGATTTCAAGTTAAGTGTGCTGCACAGCCGAACAGCGGCGGTAATTAGAAAGTTGCTGAGTCATGTTGACGTTGCGTAACTGCAGCCAAACCGCAACACGTGAAGGTCGCTATTCGCGTTTCGGTAGTTTTTGAGCGCAGGAAGCAGAAGGCACGGGCACAATTCTTGAAGCGACACTAAAGGCAGAATATAATTTTGTCTTGACTAAAAGACCATACGTTTCGTAGCTCCCTCGGCTTTTGTTCGACGAACAACGGTGCGTTATCTTCTGAGAAATAAAAAGACAAAGCTGACATTTTTCTCGCCCGCTTCCCTTTCATTTTTTTCGTGATGTAGCCATTGCGTCACAAACTAGGAGCGAAGCGCCGACAGCACCACGGTGCGGTCTAGAGCCTAAACTCCGGCAGCAGTAGCTATTACGTGTACGAGCTATGGCCGACGTTTCTCTGGCCGACGTCGCCGCGGCGCTGCTCTCGCCGAGGGGTCTGGCTTGGACTTTTCTGATTTGTTCCCGACGGAGCGAGTAATGCTTTTTTTTTTTACATATCAGTGATGCCCATGGCAGCAACATCGCATAAACCGCTGCGCGAGGCCACACACCTGCCAGGTGATACCTGAAACAGGAACTGTTTGCCGCTGCGCTGCGACGCCGTTCTAGCGAGCTCACGCGCTGGCGCCTTCCCGGCGCGGTGAACATGTGCGTCAGTGAAAGGCGATCAGTTGCGACCGCACTCCCCAGATCGAGCAGTCCAACTCTATAAGCTGACAGTGAGGATGTCTCTTTGTACGCTTCTCGAATAAACCACCGGCCACAAATTACGGCCTGCGAACATTACGACTGAGTAGTCCTGAAGCGTAGAGCTATGTGGCGCTTACTGATTATCCACAGCGTCTTGCGGTGAACGGAACAGCACAAGGTAGTTACCGTATAACTTTCACAGGCCTAACTTTCGAACCGGGCGCGGGCACGGTTTACCGATAGCAGCATCTGCGCGCAGAGAACAGAAGATTAGAAGTTCAGGCGGTTCGCCTCGCCTAAGCATCTTGTTCGTATTGCCGCTTCCTGCCAGGGTTATTGCTTGCAGAAATACGGGCGTTCACCACCATACATTACTGACTTCGCTCATTGCGCACCAATGTACGTCTTTTCTGAAAGGGAACTGAAAACACGGTTGTCGACTCTGAAACGTGAAGGAAGCAGCCTGTCTCACAATGTATAAAAGGTGTTGTTTGTGTTTTTTAAACAAAATGACCTACCGCAATGTTTGATTTACATTTTTTTTTCACGTGCTCAACTACCTAAGAACTGTTTATGTCAGGGAAACATTTATAGATGCTTCTCCAATGAGCTCTCGGCGTTCACCACTTTTGTGACGTCACAAACCGTGGTACCCAGAACCTTACAGGCGTCTACACCCATTTGCACGTTTCTCGCATTTTATGCCTTATTAAAGAACTGCCAGTCGCGAGAACGGTGTATTTAGATTTTCGGCACCGTAATCTATCGTTACCGGCCAACTTGGTTTTACCCTTTAGTGTTCCTTATAAATTGACTTCACTCAGAATAACGCTATTCCCAGGGGCGGAATTCTGAGTTTACCTTTTTCACAGGTGTCAACTTTTCGTTCGTTTCAGTCGAGACGTAGGTACATTTTTGAGGCCTCTGACCAATGATATCGCTTTGGTTACGCTGCGTCACACTTTATCGTCTGCTTCCAGCCAATCAGTGCTCACTCGAAATGAAACTGACATGAAATGGGCAAAACTGAGAATTCCGCCCCAGGTCTTTGTTTACAACAGCAGGATACGCACACACGCACACTCAAAAGAGGGATAGACTCATCATAACAAACCAAAGCAAATGCAAGCTGCAATGGCCAGAAAGAGATGTAGACAAACCTAATTTAGGTCTTGATTAACTTTTAATAAAGAAGAATCTCGTTCACAGCAACAAAAAAGGGCGAGCATGAAAACTGCCCTGCATTTCCTTCCGTCGTTTCCAATTCCAGCTCCTTGCTCTAGCGCTCGTAATCTCATTTGTGTGCGCGTTCCTCCTTCTCACAACTTCTTCCTCCGTCGAAATCGCGAAGACGTCCCTTCCCCACGGCGCGGAAACGGAGTCGCAGCTCTGCTGTTCTCAATAATTGATGGTCTTCATTTGAACAAAGAGTTTCTTCCCGCCCGCTCGCCGGCTCTCCGTGGTCGGAATTCCAAGCATGTCTACCGTGCGTAGTTAGACCGCAGTGGGCTGGAACGGCTGGGCACAAGAAAGAGATGGGTGCGTGGTTCCGTGAGCGGTGTGGATGGACGCATAACCTGGTCGGCCACTGTGGGGAGCGCTGTCGAATCACCACATGCTTTTACGTTGGCCCGCCAACAAAGATGATAACGAAGGCGCTATCGCGGGGTGACTATCTCGGGGCGTCCTTTTCGCCGCCTTCTTCCGCCATTTTCTCTTCTTGTTCTTTCCTCTCTAGTTTCTTTTGTTCCTCACTAATTTCATTCTCTTTCCCCCTCGAGGTCCGTTTTATTTGTTTGTGATTTATTGCATATAATCTCCTCGCATTTCCTTTTCACTCGTTTTCTCTTTCTCCCTTTTTTTCGCTTTGTCCGTCTTTAATTTTTTTTTCAATTCATTCTTTTTCATATTTCCCGTCCCTTCCCTTTTTTTAACGTGAATGTGTTTCATTCCGGAATTCACGAAGATTTCACTTACGTCATATCCGTCGCGGAAGTGACGCCAGTACAACGAAGCAAGCCGCCTGTAGAGGGTGCACCCCTGCACACAGGGTCTTCTTGCGGGGAAGCAACCTTTAGTACCAAAGAGTACTTTATACTTAGGATTGTTCGTTTTCGGGCTCTATGTTTTAACACAAAAGTGTTTTATGTCTGAGTACACTAAGATTCGCTGACGTCACATCCGTCACGGAAATGACGCCAGTACACCTTTGCAGAAGTGACGCGGCAGCAGGACGTCGCTCGCCAAGCACACCCACACGGCAGCCGCCGATGCGCAAATCATGATCAGCTGCAGATTTTGCTGCACATTTCACTTTCGTTTTTTACCGATTCCTATGACAGAGGAATCAACCATAGTTTTTCCCCTCTATTTCTATCCTTTTTTTCTCCTTATTCATTCTTTCATTCCCTTCCTTTTCTTCTTTAAAAAAATCATAAACCCTTCCGTCTAATGGTGACGATGGTTGAACGTGATTCCTTCATCGTAGGAAACTAAATGCCGAAGGATCGAAGTCAAAGCCGCTGCGCTTAGAAGTCCAAACTGCGTGCAAGTCAAAGTCAAAGCCCAACGACTCGAAGTCCAAACCGCCAGCGAGTGAAAGTCCAAACTTAGACGCCAACCAAGGGATGACTCACGAGAAAGCTTCGCGTTGAACGATTGTCGTCGTTTAACGAAGGGGGCAATATTTTTAAGTGCAGAGCACTTTAGGGCCGCGCCTTGTCGTCCCAGCTCGCTCGCTGAAACCAATCATATCGCCACGGAATCACGGTGTAGCCTGTCGCGGTCCCTTCGCCGCGGCGTACCCCAGAGGCTTCGAAAGCTAAGCGGTTTATATAGTCATAAGCGTTCTAAACACGTGAAACGCTGGCGCTTGTCATACATCTTCCCGTTCTTTAGCGCAAAAAAAAAAAAACAAATATAGGTACATTTCAGGAAAAATATACGTAATTAACCGGCAGCGCCCGCGTTCCTTTAGTTAAGGACGCCAGTTGGGTTGGTTTTTACGATAGTAAACACAAAATGTGGCAGTGCAACGCCGGCACGTGCGTGGAGAAAAGCACAGAGAGAACAGAACTCCCGCTGGCGCAGTTTCAGGCGGGGGCGCGCGAGCACTGCGAAGGCGGGAAATTGGAATCGCATGGGGTGGTAGCAGTAAGCGGATAACGGCGGTACAGCCCATTATGGCGAATCACTGCTCTGCACTTCTGACAGCTTTCACATTGGGTGGAATGGCTTCGATTTTTTTCCCCTGCTGTCATAAAAACCAACCCAACGTGTATCCTTAGAATACGGCGAGAGATTCAACATTGTTGGCTTTAACTTTAAAGTGCAAAGGATAGTGGGCGTACGTGAGGTGTTTCATTTTGTACTTGTTGAAACGAAGGCCAGAAATAAAAGAAAAATATCGGCGTCTGCTGGGATACATTTTGCCATCGCGGGCCACTAGCTTTAGTAGGCGTGCACGCATAAATCACGCCACGGAGCTCCCTCACGGTGCTTTAACCCTGTCCTTCGGGGACTGTTTATAAACGTCAGGCCTGTCCTAGTTTCTCCGTTTTTTTTCGGCAGATGTTTTAGTGCTTGCGGGGTATGGGGGACTAACTTTTCTAGTGATTTGGAGGGGTGTTAAATAGGCAGCAAATACAATCGCGGGAACCATTATCGTAAGGCACGCATTGCCGAAAGGCCGAAGGACGCCAGTTGGGTTGGGTTGGTAAGCTTCGGCACGCATTGCCGAAGCTTAACCTTAGCCCCGGTAATGCGCTGGCGACAACGGGTGCTCTACGTCGACGCCATTTAAGGCCAAACACACGCGCCGAGAGCGACGCGTTTTCCCTCTTCGGAAATCGGTACGGCAGCGGCCAGGAACACGCAAGAAGGCTGCAGGAAAGGCTTTGGTGAGAGAAAGGGCGTCCGGAAGCGCGTCGCTCTCCGCCCGTGTCTGACTCTTTACCCACGGAGGGTGGTTAATTGCAAAACAGGGTTTCTTTTGCTGAGCCCTATTTCCTCAGGTTGATACTCCCAAGGTGGAAAGGAGGGGCGGGGGTGGGGGGGCTCCACGACTTCCCATTCTTAGTATAAATGCGCAGAACAATGGGCAAAACATTAAATTCTTTGCGGGAAAATGAAGAGAAGAAACGGAAACACTCACTAAAAAAATTAAGGGAGCTCACACTGACGCGTAATGCTTGAAGGTAGCCAAGCTGTACGCAGCCTTCACGACCGTCACGAAGGTTTAAGTCCACGATTGCAGCCGACTTGCTTCTCCTTCGCTGCCGCAACGACCTTCACCCCATCATTGTTGCTCTAAGTCTGAGCTTCTTTCATTTTTTGGAAGTGATAATCATTGGACAAGACCTTGGAGGGGCATACGCTATGACGTGTCTTTCTCGTTCCGAGCAAGTGTTGCCACGATTACGGCGAACGCTTAAGTGTTTTTGATCAATCTTGGCCAATCCCTCTAAATGGGTATGCTTGGTTTGATAAACGTGCGCAGGGGACGCTGGGAAGTCATCTCGAGACACGCACACGCGAGTTCTAAGCATTTTCTTTGTTTTGTTAACTGCTGTCGCAGCGAGGCCCGCTCTCACTTGCACGCGCTCGGCAATTTCTTGGTATTTTTACTGCGGACATGAAACATTACGATTTGCTAAACAGCAGCGCTGTTAAAACCAACTTTAGTACCAGGTCCGATATTAAAGTTGGTCTGGGCTTGGTCCCAAGTTGGAAGTAAAGACTCTGGGTGGGCTTCAGCCGCAGGGAGCAGAAAAGGAGGAGGAAGAGCAAACCTACAGCATTCCCAGCAACGGAAACAAAACTCAGGGGCTATGAAATGTTTTCGTGACCATCGACCACGGCATTGCTCAAGTCCGAAGAGTTGCTAACAAACGGAGCGCAGCTGATGACGAACAGATTGCACGAGTTCATAGAGCAAAAATTCGCATTTCGTCACATTTGCAACATATTTATAAAAAGAGGCAATGTCGCCTTCGTAAGCGAGCAATGATTTAAAAAAAAAACATAAGCCTTCTCGGGATCCAGTGGCAACAGACTGTAAGAAATAATTTCTGATATTTCGGTCCGTTTAGCCTTAAAATATTATGTGACCACAATACTTCGCGCACTCCCAGAAACAAATGCAAGGCGGGCGTTGAATGCATGGCTGTCTTTTCGAGTGCAGGGGAGTCTGTTCAGTTCTTCAGATTTTTTTTCTTATCGTCTGCATATGCGAAAGCCGTTAATCAGAGAGTGTTTGTGGACGAACCACGTTTATTGAATAGTGTCCTTCCGTCACAAAGTTTGAAGTGTAGCAATTTTATTGCGTAATAATAAGACGATAAACATCGTACGTGCTTTAAAACCAAATTTTAGCCGCCATCTTGACAGCAGAAACAGTGGCGGTTACTAATATTACTCCACTGAGAGTCAAGTACCACGTCATGGAAACAAAACAGGTGGGGCATAAGAGCAATATTGTCTTTATCGCCCGCTACAAAAATTCTTGCGGAAGCCTTACGTAAGCCTTTTAGTGTGCATGAAATTTTTCTTGAATAATGAAGCTGCAAAGGCTGGATTCACAACAAAGCACGCTACATTGCTCGTGGAGTGTGACGTCGGTGAGGTGGGGAGCATCGCGCTGCCGTTAATTCATTTGCGAGGAAAGGACAGTCGGCATATAACTGCTGGCGGTGCTCTTATTGCACGCTTGATCTTCAGGGCGCACTCGTCCTGCGCAGCTTTGGGACGCAACTAGAAAGAGAAATCTCCGAGGCCTTTTGTATCAGCAACGGAATAGACGAATGTGTGAGCACCACTTCTGTGGCCTTACATGCAAAAGAGAAAGCCCATCTACAGCAGCAATCATATTATCTGTAAAATCCGAGTCACCCACCAATTTTATAGATTTGCTGCGCAAATATATGTATGTTTCTCTTTTTGTCTCCAAAAGTACCAGTTGAGGTCTAGCGCTCGTCCTGCATAAGCGTCCTTTCTTTTGTTTAGATCTTTTGGCACTTTTTACCACGTCGAAGTGCCTCTTAACACTAATCGCCTTCAAACGATTCCTCGCGCTACACCTAATAGCGTTGGCCGGCATTGCACGCTAAAGTTCTTTTTTATCGGTCGAACTAGGCGTCACAGCAGTCGCGTAAAGTGCGAAGGCCAACAAATAAAACAGAACTTTTTCAATCTGGTTACCTCAACCGCGACCTTAAGCGCGGCGAGCAGCTAATTGAAGTATCGATCGTTTAAACAACGAGTTTCCCAGTGTGCGACGACTCAGAGGAAAGCCGGCAGTCCCAGGAAATATATATAAAAAACAAAAGAATAACAAACAAGGCAAAGCTGGAAAAACGAGAAAAGGACCGTTGTAAGGCACGGACAGAAATTAGGTTTAGGCGAAGTAAAATAACATAAAATAACTGCCTCTGCCCGCACCACTAAGTATCGCAGGCTATGTCGTCACTTACGAAAACACTTGGCAGTAGCCACCAAGGAACACAAAGATCTCCCATTGAGGGTGGTTAGACAGTGAAAGCACGCGGGAAGAAAAAACGACTTCAAAGATGGAGGAAACAAGAACAACAAAAAAATAATACACTCCCGCAACGCTGCACAGCGCCCCTCCCTGCTTTTGTTCTTTAAAGTTACACGTTATATCACTTGGCATTGCTTCTCTATTTCCCTCTTGCTTCTTTTTTGATCTGAAGTGTGTCAGAGCTGTCCCCGTGTTTTTTTTCTCTGCTCCCCTCAGGTCACGTCCGCGGCTCTCGAGCGATTCCCAGAAGCGGGCTTCACCGTCTGAACGCGAGTACAGCAAAGAAGATACCTTTCAGGAGCCGCCAGTGGAGTGCTTTCATGTGTGTCGTCAAGCTAAAGGTCGGGTACAGACGAAGCATTTAAAGAAAAAATTGTGAGGGTGTTCTCAAAGTTAATCATTTTTAGAACTTTGCACGTTCTTGCTTGCGTTGCACTCAATGTAAGTTTTGATTGGCCGAAATTGCCAGGTCGGCTGAAGAGGGACCAAGGACGAGATGTTCCCTCATGAATTTCTGAAGTGTTCCCGTTCATCCCCAACTCCCCCTGAAAGGCTCTTGCGCCTCCTTTAGATTAAAAAAGGTATTACAACTATTACTACTTAATTACTGAACCGCGTAGTTTTTAAATCCGCAAACCGAGATCCGTCACGTTCGATTTGCAAGACGTGACTCTTGGTAAATCATTCAGCTCTGTGCCAGCCATGAAAAACTTTTTTGTAGCGTGAGCTACACTGGCCGAGGTTGAGCAGTTTTGCGTGGCTCCTGGAGCGCCGTGCTGCGCATGTGCGATGAGCAGTGACATCTCACGGCGCACAGCTGGCGCGCCGGAGACGCCGCCGCCATGACTGGATTGTATTGAATTGGATTAAATTGGATTAGAAATCGTTTTAGCAGCAGTAAGCATGATAATCAGGTAATCCGAGACAACCAGGAAACCAAAAAATAACCAGCTGAACCTCACGCAACGTATATCGTGGCATAGCCGAGCTAAGCCACTGCTAATTTTCTAACCGTACTAAGGCAAGATATCATTAAAATGTTTTAAATTTCGCGCTATAGTGACGCGTTTGCATATGAGTGACGCCATACGTGCCAGTGCTAAACTCATAATTATCGGTGTGGTGACTGCACGTTAGCATTGAAGTGAAGCGATTAAACGAAACTAGAAGTCACACTACCATTGCCCAATCACGTTCCTTGGTGGCGGTTCAGGTCGGAGGCAGCCAATCATGCAAACAAGATTGTGTGACGCCACATAAGACGTCATATAAAATTTTCCGGACAGTTTCCGCCGGACATTTTCCGCCTCTACTTCGTTTGTTTTAACTTTTGGCTAATTTGTTCGAAGTTTGCTACGAAACTGCAATTCTTGTTATCGCGACAAAGCAGTCTTTCTTTTTTAATAAAGCAAACTTGTATTTTGTCTCCATTGTTCCTTTAAGATCAGCGTCAAGTTGATGGGATTGTATACGTGCGCAACATTTATTTTTTCGAAAGAGCACCGAACATACTGCAACTGCTGCTGCCAACACTTTCACCTGGAGGGGCCTGATTTTTTTTATTTTTGCTCCGTGATTTTCTGCAATATTGGGTGGCGGTTATTTTTCGGGACAAGTACAAACTTTGTGACCGAAAAAAAAACTTACCGACTAATATGAATTTGTACAAAGCCGACATGTCCACATTCAATTCGGCGCACAGGTCTCCAAATTTACGTTGTAGAAGCTTATTGATTGGTTCCACCGCACGCATCAGTGACGCACTGGAGACGACTCTAAAAAGGTTTGCGAGCCAGTATGAAGTCTTCACGGCTCATAGGTGTTTTGGATACCTGATGTCTCATTCTGATGCTCAATGCCTATCCGTTGTGCAGAGAAAGCACCTATCCTTTTTGCCAAAACCAAGCATGCTTAATATATTTGTGTTGTGTATGCTTTCGATATTTCGTGAGCAACATCGCGTGTTGCCCTAAGCGCAGTTTTATGCGCTCCCGTTCATTATATGTAGAATGATTTTTTCTTGGCTCTAATCTTGGTTATGTCGACGTTCTGCGATAACGAGTGTCACACTGCCAGCACTGCTATCATTCTATACGGGGCTGGAGTCTCTGTTAAGCTGCAGCACCCACAGCTTCATCCCCTGCTCCCAAAGGAAAATAAAGAATTGAATTCAATAAATCTCCTCTCGATGAGGTCGTTAAACACCAATGGCGCTCGACCACCTTTCAGGGCTGTTCGTTGGTCTTGCCCCGAACACAACTCCTCACAGGTCGTAGTTTTGCGAGTTTAGCCTAGAGAGTTAGGTGACGTGCAGGTTACGGGACCTGCAGTGACCTGCATATCACTGATATGCTCGGCCAAGTGCCCCCACGTAAGAATACAGGTGTTTGCAGGTGCCGTTCTAATATTTTCACGAACGACATGGGCAACGGATGGGCTGCTGAGAGACGGGACCGGATGTACAGGACGATCATTAGCTCCATGGAGAGATGAAAGAGAGGAATTCAACCGCTTATACCACTTTACCCTTCTCCAAATTTTCAAATTTCTACTAGATAGGGTATTTGCTCTTGTATCCGGTAGTGCTATCATGTTGGTAACTTGCGCGCACTATGCGGGGACAAAACGAAAAATAAATAAAGACTCAAAGACTGCGGTGGTCTCTGTTTTTTTTTTGTTGGTCCCGTAGAGTGCGTGAACGTTATCGTGACGAATGCTTACCAACTAGCCCGAGTGTGCGTGTTATGATAGTCCTACCTTACATGAGAGAGTACTTTATCATGAAGCGAGGCACCATGAACACTGGCATATAAATACTGCTCGCATAAATTACGGGTTACAGACTCTATCGTATACTTTGCCTGTAACACTAAAATATGATTTTGACAACACACCAATTTTGCGTGGACGTTCCGATTTGATGTAGCTGATGTAAACAACAGAAATTTGTATTGTGTCTATGTTTTGTCGTTTTATTGTTGTTGTTTGTGCCCCGCTGTTTGTGTCGTTCGGGGCGGGAGCACCGGCAAGCCGAGTGTATACTGCGGCTTTTTCTCCCGCATCGTCAGCCATAGTACATGACTGGAAATAAAGTTCAACTTCAACTTAGAACTCGGAAGCGACAAACAATGGCGGCGCAAGAGAGGGACGCATGAGAGGGCTTCGTCCTGCAGGGATCACAAACGGTATCGTGATGATGACGGTTACTACGAAGGCCGGCTATGGGCACCGCATTTTCGTTTTGGCACTCTCTCACGGGTCAAACTACCCTTTCGTGAGTTCCAATACGAATTACCTGCCACCACACCGAAGAAAAATCTGACTATTACGATACTCCCAAATGCGGAATTTGAGCGCAGCTGTTCAGCTGTTTAGACTGTGCAAAATATGTTGATGCAAATAATTTCAGACAGACTGGCATGGTACTGCTCCAGCGGCGCGCATCTCTGGATGCTGGCGTCGGCGGCGCTGAGCCTCTGCTCGGCCTAGAGTTCCTGTATATAGCTCCCCTAATACAGGAACTCTAGCTAGGCCGGCTCGTTTAGCTGCTGTGGAAGACGAAGCACTTCCTCCGTCTCAGGAAGTGATTGCGTCATCGTTGAACGCAAGGCGGGACGCGCTGTTGTGGCGTTATCTCGGAGCGCGTCGCCGCCGCTGGCAACGTCTCGCGCGTCCTCGGCATACCACCCTCCCCTCACACTATCCCCATATTTTCCTTCTCCGCTTTCCTGCTCGCTATATCTCGTCAATCCTCGATGTCCTCTTCGTTCGCTCGGTTACGACAACGCCGGCAGCGATGTGGGAACACATGAGCGGGCGCATAAGAGCTGACATTTGAAATCCGACCACCTCTAAAATGGCGTGGACGGAGGCAAGGCGACGACTCTGGTACAATTTTAGGGGAGAAGCAGCTTTGTATCTCGCTTTGTCCGGGACTTGGTGTCCGTGTACAATATTGCGCATGCGCGAGGAGGATTGAATTGAATTAGATTTGGATTCGATTCGATTAAAATAAATTGGATTGGATTACGTTAAACTGTATCGGATTGGATTGGATTAGAATTGTATATACTGTACACACGCGTTGTCACTCATTTACATGCGCGAGTGGGCAATGCCACGGGTGATTTACGGCAAGACCGACCCCAGTTCTTCGCCCACTCGTCATGATTCATTCCGTGGAGATGCGTGAATTTTTTTGGGTACGCGACAATCGATCGAATACCGTTTCTTCGAAACCGATTCACCGAACGCCGTTTCGTCGAAATGACGTCGTCCGTTTTATTTAATGCTGTTTGGGAGCTTCGGGAGCGATTAGTACTGCTGCTAGAAAATGTCAAGCCCTTTTAATCACCGAGGGATGTATGGAGTGAAGCGCGAAATGCTTTGTAATTTTAGGGTCGCATAGAAAAACCGCTCTTTTTTTTAAGCACAAGTCTGCATCACTGCCTATTTCCGTGGCAATTATCGGCAGTGTTCCACAGAATGAATGCGCTTTAGATGATGCTGCTTATTGCGTTATCTTTTCAGAAGTTTGCCTTCTGTTGCCCTTTTTTCCGTTTTCTGAAACTGTGTTTCTAGGAAGCGTTTGACAGCACAAGTTGCGGGAAGGCGCACTTTTTCGGTACGCACTGCAAATTCATCAACCTACCGGCAGAAGTGTAAAATAAGTTTATTTTGCTCGAAATAAATTAGCTGCATATGCAGCTACATTGTTTAATGTCATAAAAGCGTGCGAGGTGTTTCGGATGGCTTTTAACACGAAAGTGTTTTATTCCGGGATTCCCGAAGATTTCACTTACGTCATATCCGTCATGGAAGTGACGGGAATACAACGAAGCAAGCCGCCTGTAAAGTGTGCACCCCTGAACACAGGTCTTCTTGCGGGGAAGCAACCTTTAGTACTAAAGAGTACTTTATACTTAGGGTTGTTCGTTTTCGGGTTTTATATTTTAACACAAAAGTGTTTTATGCCGGGATACACAAAGATTTCACTGACGTCATATCCGTCATGGAAATGACGCCAGTACACTTTTGCCGAAGCGACCAGCCAGCAGGACGTCGCTCCCGAGCACACCCACAAAACAGCCGCCGACCCGCAAATCATGCTCAGCTGCAGATGTCGTTGAACATTTCACTTCCGTGTTTTACCGATTCCCATGACAGAGGAATCAACCACGGTTTCTTTATTTTTTTTTTTGCTGGCTTGTTTCGTTGGTTGTTTAAGACGCGCTTGCGGGCCTATTCTTTGACCAGTGACCCCATTTTATACAGTTGCGGCTGCTGGCTTCGCAGAAGTGCTGACATCCGGCCGCCTGGAGCTTTTTGCTGCTATTGCAGGCGGCCGAGGAACGACGCCGAAAGACGGGACGTCGGATTCCGACAACTTTCGGAAGCCTACGGGGCCAACGTTTTACCGATTTATTTTATTTTCTTGGGGCAGCCGTTGTACAGTTAAAGACCGAACAGACTAGAAAGTAGTTAGGGAATGGAGGCCGCGTGCGGATAAGCACTCCACAACGCAGCTGGCGCTGCTTTCCCACGAGGTAATTCCTGAACAAGCATACCAGCTCCGAGGCAGCTTATCGGAACTCCTCCTTCATTTTGTCAAACCTCTGCGAGTTAGCAAGTTTGTAGAAATTCGAAAGTAACTCTGGTCAATGAAGTACCAATCGATTTCTGTTGGGGGGGAGGAGGTGAGGGGAGCGAGGAACACCAAAACCAAAGGACGAAGGCGGAAATATTAGCGTCGCTTTCATAAGGTATTGCAGCCCATCAAGTAGACGTACTCTGAAACATGTTGAGACAAATTCTCGTGCGCGAATACAAAAAATAAACAAAAAGAAGTAATGAAGCTTGGGCGAAAACAACAATCTCATTTATTTCTGTCCATGCACGCCAAAGGTCCTGCTGCACTGCGCATGACCTAGTTCGAATGAAATGTACTTAATGAAATGTCCTTTGAGTAAACCGCGTTCGATGAAACGGCGTTCGATGAAACTGCTGCCGTGAGGTGGCGTTCGATGTACCGGCATTCTATTAATTGCCTGCGACCCGCAAGTTTGAACTTCCTCCTGATCGGCATCCTAGCAGATCACGTGCCTAAGATGCTGCGTCGGGCCAACACTCGGGAATACCACTACACTGGCACAGAATCTACGATGCGCCGGATATATCTCCCAAACAGCGTCCACCACCCGAATCGAGCCGCCTGTCAAGTGTTGTTTCTCGGCCAGCAGCTCCACTTGCGCGCGCAGATGCGTCAGCAGCTCCGGAGATATCCTATGCGGAACCGTAAAGGGCGGGAAGGAACGGGACTACGGGAGAATTAGGGAAGGGCTACGGACGAATAAAGCCCCCCGTTCTTATCCACCGTCCTCTTCGCAGCCATTTCCTCTTTTATACTTCCGCGTTGTTTGCCCGCGAAGCCAACGTTCGCGTAATTTATTGGCGCATAGTTTCCGCCTCTGCTTGTGTCGTGAGCACAAGTCGAATTCCTCCCCGTAGCTAAGGCAAAGCGGGTGCATCCCAGGGCCCCCCTACACCTCCCCGCAACATCCTCGTAGAAGGGACCCCAAGGTGCCACCGACACGAGAAACGGCCTGCTTGGAAATTTATTGAATATATCATTACGGCCGGAACGTACCGCGCTTTTCCTGGCCAGCTTTAGCGCGCGGGCTCGGAGGACAGCGGCGCGGCGGAGAAGGTGTTCGCGGGGAAGACGGGGGGAAGGATATAGATACAGGAAAAGCGAGAAAGGAAGAGCACTTCGCTTCAGAAACTAAATTCTTTAGCACCGCGGCGGTTCACAGCACGCATCCGGGCCCCAGAAACGGGATTTTAAACGCACCGCTCGATTCTCGATGAATATGTATGCGTTCACACCATGAACTAAAAACTGATTATGCCTTGAGCCGTTAAATAAATTAAAAAAAAAAAAGAATTGATACGCCTGTCTAGCACAATCGTGAAGGGAATTTATTCTAGCTTCGGTGAAGTTTTTTTGTGTGTGTACGTGTGTGCGCGGTAGGTCGACGCCTCAATCTGCTTCGTGACTGTTCGGTCTCTATAGTAGTTTATCTCTTTTACCACAATACGTCACAGCTTCATGGAACAACTCGCAATGCGGTACTCCAAGCGCGTCTAAGCCTATGGGCAGGAGAGGTATGGGCAGTGCGGGTGCTGCGTTGCATATTGATCAACTATCTCAACGTGATCCGTTGTTGAGCTACTCGCCCAGAATCAATCAATCAATCAATCAATCAATCAATCAATCAATCAATCAATCAATCAATCAATCAATCAATCAATCAATCAATCAATCAATCAATCAATCAATCAATCAATCAATCAATCAATCAATCAATCAATCAATCAATCAATTTACTTTGTTCCGTGAGGAAAGGAGTACGGGACTAAAAATTGCCTCCATCTCCCCGCGAGGGACCCAGGTGTGATGCGGCGCATCTGGGGGTTCAATTGGCGTTTCCATTGGGTTGATTCTCTACATCGCGTGAAACGTATTATGAACGAGTAGGATGCCTTCCATCACATACGGATGTTCTCATACACACGACGATGGAGGCAATTTTACATTTTCATGCACATGCATACGCGAATTGAGAGAGTACACGTGTTTTAGCGGCCACCACCCAGCGCGATACCCGCTTTATATTCACAGCGCTTGAAGGAGAGGACACCGCGGAGGAGAGTCGCGCATGCGCGCACATGCGCACCGGAGCAGCTGTTAACGCAGCCTTAACACAGCGAAGCGCGCGCCAACCAAGCGCGCCAGCTGTCGTTATGATAATGCGCCGGAGTGAGAGAGTTGCACACAGCTGTGGGAGAGGCGAACGGAGAAAGGCTGCGGACGGACGCCGCCGCCGCCGCCGCCGCCGACGACGCAGGAGGGACATGCCTCAGAGCAAGAGATGCGCCGCATCTAAAAACTGCAACTGCTTGACGAGGTCCCAACCCCTTACAAGCTGGCAAAACAGGAGAATGACGGTCAGTCATTGACGAATAATACAAGCGAATGAACAAGCATTATAGCATGGAGTAATATAATGTAATGTAACGTGGTGAATAATTACGTAATATAATGTTTTGTGATGAAGCACGAAATTGCGTCTGCCCGCGAACCACCCCTCCCCTCCAGCCGATCCTCGTAACTCACCTGTTACCTACGCGTTTATATAGTAACCAACCGGCGACCACACACGCGTGTTGCCCAGTGGTCCACGTCACCCATGAGTGGGTTGCCCACAAATCGCTGATGACCGATCCGTGGTACTTCCGTCGGCAACGACCCCAATAGTAAGCGGCTATTGAAGCGAAACCCTTACACGTCTCTTCTCTCAGTCAACCTTCGACGTCCTTGGTGTCCACACTTATCGTAAAGTGAACGAACGCGCGTACCATGGAACGTCTCGCACTTCAATGGCGCTTGGATCCAGGGAGGGCGGGCGAGCACGTTACGGAGGGAAACGGACAGAAGCTGTAACGCGAAAGCAAGCCTGGACAGATGTTCGTTCATCCTTCGGCGCTCACCGGAAGACGAAGAAATAGGGCGGCAAGAGACGTGAAAATAGCCCTTTTAGAGACAGTCACGTGTACGAATGCGCCGACGTGTCCAGTCAACGTGTGTAGAACAGGCGCGCGTCTCGTGGGGGGAGTCATCGCAGCACGCGAAACAAAAAGATCGTGACACAAAGTAAAAAATGGCCGAGTATCTGCTCCTTTCGTTGCAAATGTCGCCGAAAGACGATAGTCGACTGGCGCCCCCGCCAAGTAAAGGCCTCCCTTCTCTTTTCGACTCGCCTCTCATGCTGTTTCTCTCCCGTCTCGCACCTCGCAAGATAACAAACTAAACCTATGCTCAAGGCAGTTTAAATTTACCGCATTCCACTGCTCCAAGTCGGGTGTCTCGATGCCAGCGCTGCCGTACGGCGGAGACGCGCGTGCATTAGGGCACCCTACTGCAAAGTTTATAGAACCACGTTGGCCTACTCCTCGAGCTGTGGTGCCTATAACCATACACAAGCGTTCCAAGCGGAACGTGGACCCCATCTAGTGGAACCTTTCGTTTGCTACTGCCGTTTGATTTCTTAAATTTCGCGAGGAGGCAGCGCTGGCAACAGCAGGCGACGGTTTTCTGCCATCGCGTAGTATTTCATTTGCAACAAACAAGCACCCATGAATTTTATAAATAAACTTGCACTGCAAATATCACTTATGTATTGATGTTCTGCCTTTTATTTGCGTAATGTCTTGCTTTTATTCAACAATGTTGACAAGTATGAATGCTGACACCGGACTTAGACCTCCAGGTTTGGCTATGAGTATATAAGACTATTGCGCAGACTTAGGGTGCGTTCCAATTTACCGTTTAGACAGCTTCGTTGCCGTCTTCGCGGACAGGCCGCCATGTTAAGCCCCGTTCCAATTCGAACGAAGCAGTCAACGAAGACTGCTTCGAGGAGACAGCGTCGAAGTCAGCGACGCTGCAGGGTACCTTCTTTCTAAACTAATAAGTGACGCCAGCGCCACCTTTTTGCGTAATAATGTTAAAACAAAAGCCCTTGTTCCTTTATTTAAATATTTAGTATAATTTACTAGTGATTAAAATGACTTTGTTTAATTTTTAAATTACGTAACGTTTGTAATAACAACGGTAATATTACTCACAAAACTTGCGGTTTGCGCAACTCAACATATCTGCTATGACGCTGTCGTCTGCGCTGGTGTTGCGTTTGCAACCGCGACGCCGTTCCAATTTTGTTCCTTTAGACGTCTAGTTAGACTGCTTCGTAGACTGTCTACCAAGCTGTTCGCGAATTGGAACGCAGCTTTAGTTTCACTTTGGCCGGGCGGCTGAATCGAGTCACAGACAGACAGACAGACAGACAGACAGGCAGGCAGACAGACAGACAGGAAGACAGACAGACAGACAGACACACAGACAGACAGACAGACACACAGACAGACACACAGACACACAGACACACAGACAGACAGACAGACAGACAGACAGACAGACAGACAGACAGACAGACAGACAGACAGACAGACAGACAGACAGACAGACAGACAGACCACAATTTAGATCCAAGAAAGGCTATCATCTTCAATAACGTGTTTGCCTCTCTTTCGCCTTCAAGTCGGCTTAGGGATGATAACATAACAGACCCGTGATGCCTTGTAACCGGGTAAACAACTAGTAACCCACAAGTCGCTAGTTTGTCACAAATCTCTCAATTGTGTTCTTACAGATCGCAGTGAGTACGGGGTGACGGATGGGAAAGTGCGGAATTCAGACATCTCGCACAACCCACACGATTGCCTAGAAACTTGCCACAGCTGTTTTTGTTCAATTGTATTACGCCAAGTTATTGTATCTCGTTATATCCAATTTTGTGGTGGTTTACGTTTTCTTTAATCTCACAAGCAAGCAACCGCGCACAAATTAACGGGGACAGGAACACATGAGGACAACACAAGCGGACACGAAGGCAACACAACACGCCTGTGTTATCCTCATGTGTTCCTGTCCCCGTTAATTTGCGCGCGGTTGCTTGCTTGTGAGATTGACCATTACCAACTCGCCCAACTTACAACTATTTACGTTTTTTTTTCTAACGTCTCAGGATTGCTCTCATTTCAGCGTGTTGGCGCGACGTCCTCGAGAGACCACCTGTCCCCCCATTTTCGCAAATAATCATTCTCCCGGTTGGCTCACCTAACTGTGGGCATTTTGTGAATGGGATCCCGAGACTGGAACTGTGTCCATTGTTTCATTGTGTGAGCTGTGACGTTCCTTTTTTTCCCGTCATACTTATTCCCACGAGGACCTCATTGCCTCTCGTTTTAATAAAGTGTTTCACTCACGCACTCGCTCACCTCGACGTCTCCGTCGGTTGGGGCCGTCTTCGCGTTCGCTAGGACCGTGTTCAGAATTGAACAGGTTGCCTGTAAAGCCCACTTGCCTGTATGAGAGGAGCGTATGATTAAAACGATGACCTGAAAGCGTTTTTACCACCCGCATATTTACTTCAGCCTTTTAGTGGAGAAGCCCCTTAGGGGGTCGGGCTATCGGCGTCTCCTGTCGTCGTTGTCTCATGTAGTCAGGGTACTAAAACACCGGGACACTCGTTTTCCAATGCCTCGCGCTAGAAGTCTTGGCCCTCCGAAGGCAGCAAAGCTTTTACAGCAAAGCTGCATACCTCTACCCCCCAACGGTTTCATCTCAGTGGCCAAAAACGCCCAGGCGTCAAAAATACACTTATACACTGCACGCATCGCTCCTCCGTAGGTTTCACGTTAGTGGAGATGGCCTGGAAGTTTTCCCCCCGCCTATCCTGTGTGCTCAGATTCCTGGGAAATAAACACACCTAGCTGCCTTCCGTGACACACGTGTAATGCCTAGCAGAGCCCCTTATACACAACAAACTCTTGTTTAAAGATCCGGAGTGGGCAGAAGAAACAAAATTAATTGATTATGGGGTTTAACGCACCGAAGCTGTAACTGGGCTATGGGGAGGCTCCGTATTAATTTGCACCCCCTTCCGGGGATATTTCACATGCGCCGAATCTTCGCTTTTCGCTTCATTTGAAAAGCAGCCACCGCCGCGGCAGAAAGAGAACCGGCGTCCTTGGACTCAGCAGCACAACGCCTTAGCCACGGTGCACCGAGCCACCACGACGGGTCAGAACAAGCAAGATAATGCGCCGAGACAAACAAAACGGTGCAGACTAAGCAGCACTGCAAGGGACCATCCCTACAGAGCAGTAAGCGCTGTAGCAAGAAAATATGGCCCACCCTAGACCCGAATACAACAATGTCACGATTTAAAATACACTGGCCGTATTAATGGGGAAGAAACTGGGTGGGAAAGGTGTTCATTGTAAGGGTTTAAAATAATAGAAACGAGAAGTGATTTCACTGCCGCAGGCACTCAACTTAATGGCTGAGGACTCCGCCTAAATACCAACTTACTGAAATAGCGGACGTTAGATGGCAGCGGAATTCGTGGTTACCCACTTACAATACTGCACCATTAACGCAACTGCAACCTCCGCAAATTCCTGTCGGACTTGTACAAAAAATAGTCGAACCTCGTCATTGCGAAGTTGTATAATTCGAACCAACGGATAATTCGAACTGGTCTATTGGTCCTGGCAAAGAGACGTGTATTTAAATGGGGGGGGGGGGGGGGGGGGAAAGACTCGCGATAATTCGAACCCGAAATACGCCCCACGGTTAATTTGAACAATATTGCCCGTCCGCACAGGCTACTTTTCGTGAAATTCGAAGCCGAGGGCCAAAGTCACTAGCCGTCACGTCAGGGCCAAAGTCACTAGCCTTTGCAGCTACCCAAACCCGTAACCGCCCGCCTGCTCCGCGTACACTGAAGCAGCTGGCATAAACCACGCGACCTTCGCACTAAGGGTTGTAACCCGGAAGTGCGAGCTTGCTTCTTCGGGTTCGCATCTCGAACTGACCATTGCGCATGCCATACTTTCGCAACACGTAATTATTGAAAGTGCACTGGGAAGAATGTGCAATACCGTCTACTTTATCACGCATGCGTGGTAGCGTGCGCTATACCGCCACTCTAAGAGACCTGCGCCCGTTAAAACTCCGGCTAATTAGTTCGAATTGACGAAGTTAGACTGCATTTGTAAGGTGATGCATGCACCTCCGGTGGGAGTGGGGGTCGGGGGGGGGGGGGGTGTATGTGCAACCGATAGTAAAACAACTGGAAGTTGGGCTAGTTGGTATCCATTTAGCTTGATGCAAAAAGAGCTAAAAAGTAACGGACGAAGACTGGCAGACAACATGGCGCTAACTAGTGCCGTGTTGTCTGCTCCTATTTTCGCCTGTGTTTTTAGCGCTTTTAAAGACGGTAGTCTCTGTTGGGCTGCCTAAACGAAAACATTTGGTCTGTCTGCCTGTCTGTCCATCGATTAAGCCACCCGGCCGAAAGAAAACGGACACGAGAAGTCTGT